>NC_090761.1:4692868-4702868 GCF_036898095.1 Palaemon carinicauda
CTCCTAAAAGAGTCCACCCCCTCCCTGAGAAAGTAGCAGCCGTTCAGAACTTCCCCACCACCTCGACCATCAAACCACTGGAAGAATTCTTAGCATTGATCAACTATTATCACTGTTTCCTGCTAGCCATCGCCACCACTCTAGCCCCCCTCTAGACCTCCCTCAAGGGCAAGCCAAACGACCTAAGGTGGGGTTCCCTTCAAGAAGCGGTCTTTTGCAATGTAAAGAATCCCTCTATCCACTGCTACTGCTCTCACTTTCCTTGTGCCACATGCAGCTCTCCTTCTCTCCAGTAACATCACAATTAGGGCAGTCCTCGAACAGATGGTCAATGGCTCGCCACGCCCAATAGCCTTCTTCAGTAGAAAACTCTCCAAGGAGGTATTCGGCTACTCTACCTTCGATCGGGAATTGGTGGCGGTGCACTTGGCTGTTTGTTACTTTCTCCACTTCTTGGAAGGTACGCCCATCATTATTCATGTGATGTGAGGAGAGAATTTCACATTGTAAAATTAACATATGTATGTGATTAACTATTTTATAAGTTTTGTTTGTTAGTTAAGCAATAGAGAGACAAAAAAAAATTAGTTGATTTCGTAAAGAGTATCGAATAAAGAGAGACTAGAAACGAGTCAGAGAGATGTAGTGGAAAGCATTGTGTGAATTCAACGTTGCAGTTTTGATAGACATGACAAATACTCCAGCACAGGATCTGAGTTGATTATTCATGGCATGAGTAATTGCCACGCATGGCTTGCTGGCCACCGGAAGTCTTGCAAGGAAGCCGGTAATAATGACGTTGCCAGGACGCCATGCACAGTGTATGATGTCACCATTACGTTAGAAGAGTGAACCAATAAAACACAAGAACAGTCACATGACATGACGTAATTTGCTACACCTCAATTGGCCTACTTAAGAGAGACTAGAAACGAGAGAGAGAGAGAGAGAGAGAGATATAGTGGAAAGCATTGTGTGAATTCAATGTTTACATTGCAGTTTTGATAGACATAACAAATACTCCAGCACAGGATCTGAGTTGATTATTCATGGCATGAGTAATTGCCATGCATGGTTTGCCAGCCACTGGAAGCCTTGCAAAGAAGCAGCCGGTAATAATGACATCGCCAGGACGCCATGCACAGTGTACAACGTCACCATTACGTTAGAAGAGTGAACCAATAAAGCACAAGAACAGTCACATGACGTGACTTAATTTGCCACACCTCGATTGGCCTACTTCAGACGTTTGCGAGATGTAGGACCGCTTCTTTTCCTCACAAGCATTACAGTGAAGGTTCCCCTTTCTCCCCCATCCTGAGGCGTGGCACCACATCAAATGCCGATGTGACAAGTACTTAATTCCCTTCCTGCCTAAAAGGGGGACTCGTGGATCCAGCAACCCACAGCAAATAGATGTTCCAGTCCTCAGTTGCAGCCCTCCAATCTTCAAGAGAATTGTTGTTGTCTCAGTTTTGTGTATTTATTAATCCAACAATGTAGAAGAGATTTTTTAAAATTGTTGTTCATCAAAGTTCACTTATTGAAGAACAAAAATGATTGTCATCTTACCTGCACCCATATCTCTTGAGGGTCTTAAATGTAAAAGTTATATATTGCACTGAAAGATAATGTCAGTAATTACTCTGCATAACTTATAAAATAATAATTCTAAATATAAAAGACAAAGCTTTTTCACACGGACCACATGCCTCTGGTGCAAACCTTCACTTGACATTTCGACGCCTTGTTTGCCCGTCAACGTCAACATTTCTCTGCCGTGGCTAAAAACAATTATACCCTTTAGCAGGTCCTTGGTAAAATGAAGCCCATTGCCAATGCCCTTACAAGAAACACACCGGCTGGCATTAACATGAAATTGGATTACAACGGCTTGGCAGAAGCCCAACAAAAAGATCCAGAGTACCAAGCATGTAGGTCCTCCTGCACATCCTTCTGTTGGGAGGACGTTCCTCTCGACGACTTCAGCACCACCCTCCTCTGTGACGTCAGTACTGGTAGATCTAGACCGTGGATACCTTCTCCCATGCACTGACAGGTGTTTGATTTCATTCATGGCCCTCACATCCTCGCGCTGTTCTACTACACAGCTACTGAAGCCAAATTTCATTTGGCATGGCATTACTAAGGGTGCTAAGGATTGGGTCCATGCCTGTACTTCATGCCAAACCTCAAAATTACATTGACACGGATTCAGGAGTGGACACCTTTCATCAAGCTCAGGAGCTCTTTGCTCACATTTACATTGATGTCGTAAAGCCCCTATCCCCATCATAGTAACATCATTACTTGTTTACGGTCATCGACCGCTCAACTCATTGGCCTGAAGCCATTTCCATGAAAACTACGTCTGCCTCGTGTACACCTGCTTTACTCTCAGGATGGATAGCGAGATTTGATATCCCTGAGCATATTATTTCCGACACGAGTAGCACGTTCACCTCTCATCCACATACAACCACATACAACCCTGCTGCCAACGTTATGGTTGAACATTTTAACCGTACCCTGAAACAAGCTTTGATGTCCTGCTGCAAGGACTCCAACTGTTTCTCAGCTTTCCTGGTCCTCCTTGGACTATGAACCACACCTAAAGATGCCCTGGATATCTCAGCAGCTGAAATGGTGTATGGTGACTCGTTGCTCATCCCGGCCTAATTTTTTCCATCTGCAACCTCCTCTGACAATCTCCAGCACCTACATCATGTTGTGGAAAAATTTACTCAATGCCACCAGACTTACAAACCCCCAGCTAAGCAACCCACACTGACAGATCTGCGCTCATCAACACATGTTTTCCTGCGCAACAACACTAGCAAGCCACCTTTAATGCCACCTTACGCGGGCTTTATCTTCGTGGTCTGTCATGTGCCAAAAGCATTCCTCCTCAACATGCGTGGCAAAGGAGACTGGGTCACAATTGATTGCCTAAAACCTGCATATTTCCTGCTAGATGATGCCTCTCAAGAGCAGAGCACCCTATTTCACATGAATGTTTTTTTTTTTTTTTTAGGGGGGAACCACGTACCGCACATGAATCACACATGCTCGTGCACTGGAATGGTGTTTCTTATTTTTTTATATTGTCATTATTGCTCTCCTCTCTCACTGATAACTTGTCAATTCCTGTATTTTCCTGCACCATTCTGTTTAAATTTTTATGCCGTTCTTGACTTGAACGGGTTATATGAATACTCAAACTCCAACCAAATAAAGTTAAGTTCACGAGAATCTTTCAGTTACAACCTAACAGCTTGCCGGCACAAAGGTATTTTCTGACATCTTGTGGCCTGTAGAGCCCAATGCTCTTTATACATTGGGTAAAGTAGTCCTCTGCTATTCAGAAGACAAAGGTTTCAAACTTAGTAGAAAGCTTAAGTTTCAATGTTTCATGTAACTGGCAGATATAATATCTCACACACCAGATATACATACATACATATACATATATATATATATATATATATATATATATATATATATATATATATATATATATATATATATATATATATATATATATATATATATATATTATATATATATATTATATATATATATATATATATATATACTAATGCCTTCACATACAATGAATATTTTGACCTATTCTTTACACACTCCTCTTTTTTCATACACCTGAAAACACTAAGATATCCGGAAAAAGTCTTCACGAAAAAGGTTAAACCCTGCACCGCAATTGTTCATTGGCTACTTTCTACTAGGTAAAGGTAGAAGTAACTCTTTAGCTATGATAAGCAGCTCTACTTGGAGGACACTTTAAGTTTAACCGTTGTTCTCTACTCTTAAGGTAGTGCCATATCCTCTGTAACATGGTCTTCCACTGTCTGGGGGAAGGGATCTTCTCAAGGGTACACTAAGGCATGCTATTCTATGTGTTTCCATATTTCCTTTCCTCACTGGGTTATTTTTCTGGTTAGGGCCTTCGGTCTTATAACATCTTCTAATAATGATGATAATAATAAACAACAATCATAATGATATAGATTTTATATGAATGTACACACACACACACACATATATATATATATATATATATATATATATACATATATATATATATATATATATATATATATACATACACATATAAAGATGTGTATTTTTATGAGTATATATATATATATATATATATATATATATATATATATATATACATGTGTGCATATGTATATACATGTATTTAAGTGCTTGTGTGCATATAAATAAATATATATATATATATATATATATATATATATATATATATATATATGTGTGTGTGTGTGTGTGTGTGTGTGTGTAGCAACAACAACAAATGCAGCCGTTATTAGTTCACTGGAGGACAGAGGCCTCAGACATGTCCTTATTCATGTATGGGGTTTGGGCAGTTTTCATCACCATGCTGGCCAACTACGGATTGGTGGTGTCGGGAGACTTTAGTCTGATCACTCACTGCAAACCTAACTAGTATGGAGGCCCTAGCCTGTACAATTTAGTTTATCATAGCATATAAGTGCCAAGACTCAGATAGCGTAGGCATGTGGTGAGGATGGATGGTGGGGAGTGAGGAGGGCTTGGGAGGAACCTGTTACGAAGCAAGATCGAGAGGGAGGCTGAGTATTAGATGGTGAGATAAGGTGAAGGATGACCTGGAGAGACGAGGTTTGGTGGAAGAGGATGCCTTTGATAGAAAGCATTACAGGAAGCACATCAAGCAACCGACTCCTTAATGTAGAAATTACGGTTGAAAGAAGAAGCTATTTTCATATATACATTTACATTCATATGAATGTATGTATAAATATATATATATATATATATATATATATATATATATGTGTGTGTGTGTGTAGATATATGTATATTTTTATATGATGATAGCTCCGGGGTTTGGGGACCAAAAATATATTATACTATGGCTCGTGACTGGGAACAAAACATATAATATAATATATACTACGAATGGCAAGTTAATCAACCTCTCAAATTGCAAACTCACTTGTTTGCTTTTACATTAAAACTGGTACACTTTAAAATATTAATATACTAATTCTGAGACAGTTAAATAACTCTCAGACAGCAATATATAAAAGACTAAATATCCAAACGTCTCTTAAGTACACTCAAAACTAAACTGGTTAATTATTATTACGAATAAACTTACTACGGTTCATCAACAAGATATGGGGCTAACTACTCTAAACAATGGTGATTGGAATAATACACTCTTCACAAAAATAATTATATTCTATATAAATTACAACACTTTGAAAGAATTGACATAAATCAAATGAAATACTCAAAATATTAAGTCTGAACGAAACTTAGATTAAGACAAAAATGTTACAATCTGAAAATATATATTAACTTAACTTGAACTATCATATCTGAATAAACTTTAGACTAAGAAAAGAAATAACAATTATGAAAATTATATTATCACTTGTTTCACATGAAATTGAATCTGAATACAATATTTAAGTTTGAAACTTAATGAAAAATAGATTACCAGATCACAATACAAATACATAACCTTCCTTCAGGGCCGTTTACAAAAACTCTAAGAGAATTTTTATAAGTACTCACTACACACGATATATGCGTTGCAAAAATTCAATTTGGAGAGGACACACTATAGGTACTGAACACTTTAAAAACAATACTCTGAGCTGCGTGCGTGAGTGAGAGATAGAGGAGATGGCGAACTTTAGGCTGGAAATCTTTATCTAACCGTGGGGGTTACCTTTATATATGAAACTTAGCTACTTCTAGAAATTTCCCAAAGAACTCAGAAGTGTGGGGAGCTGTGAAAATTCATCAGAGTTACCAATTCTTGCTCTCTCGAACGTGTACTCACGCAACACCAGACAGCTCTCTCAGCCAGCTATCTCCGTCCATCCTTTGTCCCCGAAATAAAAAAAAAAGATAACATCTTATCGCTAGGTTTTTCACGAATTTTCCAAGGCATATGGTACACTGCGTATATATATATATATATATATATATATATATATATATATATATATATATATGTGTGTGTGTGTGTGTATATATATATACAGTATATATATCCCAGGCCTCATCCGTAAACTTTCTTAGTTCGTCAATCCATCGTCTTCTCTTCGTTGCCTTGCAATTTCTAGGGACCAACTCTGTTATTCTTAATGCCCATCTATTATCTATCCTGTTCATTATATGCCCTGCCATATCTGTTTCATTTTCTTACGTGGGGACTGGCGTAAAAGGACCATAAAATGACGAAAGTGGAAGGTTATGTCTGAGGCCTTTGTTCTGCAGTGGACTAGTAACAGCTGATAATATATATATATATATATATATATATATATATATATATATATATATGTATATATATATATGTATATATATATATATATATATATATATATATTTATATACATATATATATATACATATATATATATATATATATATATATATATATATTTATATACATATATATATATATACATATATATATATATAGATATATATATGTATATATATATATATATATATATATATATATATATATATATATATATATATATATATATATATATATATATATATATATATATATTCCAGGAGGGATAAAGAAACATGAAAAAATTCGGGATAAGTGAAGCAGTAGTGATTTTTTCAGAGACTGTAAAACCAAGTAAAGGAGTAGGCCTATAATATGGTATATCGTGAATTGAGATGGAGAAATTAGGTGAAGTATAGAAAAATATAAATCATATTCCATTAATGGAGATACAAGGTCAACATGAAATTTCCTTGAGAGATTGAATCTTTTCTTGGATGGGTATGCAAAACAAGAACGGGAATAGTGGCTGCGTTGGGTGATTGAAGGGTGAAGGTAAGTGGCAGAGTAAGAATGGCATTGAAAGTGGGTCAGAAGGGAGAGTCTTTCAGAAATGTGTCAACTTCCAGTTATTGGGAAAATATATATAACAGGAGGCAACTTTCACAGATTTATTTGTGAAAGACAAAATAGATGGTAAAAGCTCCTAGATTTGTTGTTTGACTAATTGGAAATGCAAGTATATAGGGAATATTTTATTGGAGTTATATCATATAAATATCATGTCCAAAAGGGGAAATGAAATTAGGTAGAAGAAATGATTTTTTTTTTTAATCTTGCTATAAATAATAAAATTTCACGGATTTGGTATTGATGTTTATTGCCGTATGTAGGAAGAAAGGGCAAAGATGGAGAGTTATGTAACATTGAATGATTGGTTTAGCATAAGAAGGTTACCTGACGTCAAGTAGCATTAGAGAAAAGACCTTGTCCAGTCATGTGACTCGAATATTAAGTAGTTAGTCAAAATTGAGGAAAAAGGCAATCAACATTCAATTATGAAACTAAGCAAACTTTACAATCAAAGGAAAATTTGTATCGGAAGAGAGAAAATTCTAGGCTAAAATCTAATCATCAATGGATCTCAAAATATAAGAGGGAAATGGAATAACACTGACTGAAGCAAATGCTGTCCTACATTAGGGATTGTGGTTGCCTATTTGAAGCGTCCTTGCCTGACGATCAACCGGACTGGGGTTTCAGTCCCGCTCCAACTCGATATTTTCTTGTAGTTTCTGCAACTTCACCTTCCTTGCGAGCTAAGGATGGGGGAAGCCTATAGGTCTACCTGCTAAGTTATCAGCTAGCATTGCCTAGCTCTCCTTGATCCTAGCTTGGGTGGAGAGGGGGCTTGGACGCCGATCATAGGTCAGCCTCTAGGGCCTTGTACTGCTAGTTAGGGCATTGTCACTGTCCCTTGCCTCTGCCATTCATGAGGGGCCTTTAAACCTTTAAACTGATAAAAGCAGAGGTGTCTATTAAACAAGGAAGAGGTGCGCGGATCAATGTTTGCTTTGAAACATTTTTGCGATATGTTCAATACTAAATAAAATGTATCCAGCATAAGTAAATGTACAAGGGTAAGCATATGATAAAATGATAAGAGATGCAATATGGAAAATTCTTAGAACATATGCAGAAGATAATTTTCCAAATGTAGTTAGACACTTTTATAACGCAAGTAAAGCTTTGGTGATATTTCTTAGAAGTAAGAGAAACTGATAATAAGATGAGCTATTTTTTCAAGGCTGTTAGGTATTTCTATCAATAGAATAAGATGAGAATTGCATAAAACGGCTAGGTATGGAAGTGTCAGATGAATATTGTTAACTGGTGACAGTGAAGAGAGGCTGCGGAGTCGGATAGAAAAATTTAAGTATCTATAAGTGTAGGTTTAAGTAAATGTTGGTAAATATAAGAAGATTAATACATATGTTACTCTAGAGATTTATACTAGTATGAATGCCAAAGAGTGGAGTCATTTAATAAATGCGAGTATTTTGACATAATGGAAGTTAATAGGATGACAGAAAAATTTATTTACAGAACAGTAAAGCAAAGGAGGTAGAAGGTTCTGTAAATGTAATGAAAGAGTAGATGTATCAATGAAAGCAAAACTTGAAATAAGTGAAAGTATTCTTTCGCTAACTGTAGTTCATGGAAGTGAAATATGGAAGTTGTACGTAAATTAGGAGAAAACGACAAAAAATAAAAACTATTAATGTGAATAGTTTATGCAGCAATTAGGGAGAATGTGGGTTTAAAGACTGAGAGACAAAATACATATGACGATGTAATGAAAAGAGTTAGTATAGATGAACAGATATGCCAGACCTTTGTGATAGTATGGTCATGTAGCGAGAATAGAAGATGATAGGCTCATGAAATAGTGCGCATCATTTAGGAGTTTTTAGAGTGAGGGAGAGAAGGGGACCGAGGCGTGCTTTGTCTTCGCCTGGTGGAATAGGTGTTGGAATAGAGGACATTAGTAAACACGAATCTTGAATACATACAAGACTCATGTAAATAATGTGTAGTATGTTTGAAGCATTGCTGATGAGTCCCTCAGTGGAGATATATTAGTTTTGATGTAGAAATTCTCTTTTATTTAGCTATTGAAAGATAAGCATATCAGTGACTGTTGTTTTGTTTGTAATCAAAAGAAGTTTTATTAGTGCCAAAGAATTTTATCAGATAGATAAATATGCATGTGTATTCACAAGCAAATGCAAACATTATCAACTCATGATTTGTGTACAATAGTTCTTCTTTGTTAATCCACTTCACCAAAAGCATAATGTTAATTTCTCTTCGTAAAAACATTGAATATGTCCTCAGTCGGAATCTTTTAACAGTCCATTCCTCTACCTCTAAGATATTGACTGACCAACTTAAAGAAGAGATTTCTTTTCACTTTTATTTTCATCATCTTTTTTTGGGTATAATGTAATCAAGGCTTATTCTCGAAGAAGTGTATCATTAGTCTTTACACAAGAAGATTACAAGCCTAAACTTTTCATTGGTATTATGTGAGTAGAAATACTCAGAATAAAAATGAGCAGCCGTTGTGAACAGAGCACATGATCCACTACTGTTGAGTTTTCTGAGAATCTACAGTATATGAGGCGGTTGAGGATGTAAAGTTTTTTCCTGGTGTAGATTATCTTTTATTCTGCAATTAAAAAATTCATTAAAAAGGTTCAGAAAAGCCAAATTATGGACTATTTAGATATTGATACAGCTCTGCGTGAAATGTCATAAAATACTTGAAAATCATCATCAATGGAGTATATACAAATCCTGTAAGCATAAAGGATTAATAATCTTTCTTTATTTTGGTGTGTGTTGGAATAAGCGTTATTCGTTTTAATTAGCATTTGTAATTCAGCAATTCTATAACTGTAATCATTATTTTGTTTTCCTTTCTGTTCCTATACTCCTTTAGCAAAGTTTATACTTCTGGTAATATCTGCAGTAGAAAACACAGAAAACATATCAAACAAGTTGGGTATTACATAGGTAAGCGATGCACTGAGATGTCGGAATAATTAGTACATTGAAAAGAAAAATAAAGCCTAAAATCTATCAGGA
>NC_090761.1:4707868-4717868 GCF_036898095.1 Palaemon carinicauda
TATATAATACCAGCATGTACAATAACACAATAAATTTGAAATCAGCTTCAAAGTTTCATTATAGTTTGAGCACACTACACACGATATATGGTGGGTAAAAACTTATTCATTTTTGAAAGGCCACACAATTGAGGCACTTGAGGAGAGAGGATTTTGGCTTTTTCACAGGGACAGGGCGATTCTCTTCTGCTGCTTTCGCATTCCTAGGGGCTCATATGTATTGACTTGAAAATTTCTAGAACCTTCTAGGTCCGGGGTATGGAACCTTGGGGGCAGTGCCTACTGGCGTAAGGTTGCCAATTATACCTATCCAACAGGAGAACTAATCTTGCTTGCAAGGCAATCCTCTCCCAGCTAACTCCTCCCACTGACCTCCTTGGAACAATAAAAAAAAGATAAAACTAAATCTGGATTTTTCGAGAACATCCCAAACTTGGGCAAATATAACACTTGCGTAATCTCTCACAAACATGATGCAATACCTCGTAAAAACATGAAGAAATTACGTAAGCCCTTGTTCATATCTTGTATGGTTCGTGCAGCATACCTAGACAGAATACATAAGATTTTGTAACAAAATACGTGAAATAAAAATGACCAAAATCTATTTATGCTGACTTGAATGAAAAATACAATGAACACCAAAAGTCTTATACAATTTACATACAATTACTTATACCTACATGAAAGGAGCTCACCTTACGAGCTGGCAATACACCTCTTAAATATACAAATAAAATACATGAATCAAATATTTGCTGTACACTAGACCAGCTTCGTAAGAATACATATTCTTATCTGAGTTGGAATACCTTAACGTGGTGTGTGTTTATCGCCATGATAAACAAAGCTGTACCAGTAAGGGCCACCCTTACTCGGTTAGTTTGCTGTGAGCGATCAGAATAAAATCTCCCATCATTACCAATCTTTAGTGGCCAGTGTGATGATGAAAATGACCAAACCCCAGACATGACTAAGGACATATCTGGGGCCTTTGTCCAGCAGTCGACTAGAAACGGTTGCATTTTTTGTTGTTGTTGCTGTTGCAGGATGTTTATATATATATATATATATATATATATATATATATATATATATATATATATATATATATATATATATATATATATATATATATATATATATAATAATCATCTTCCTACTCCTATTGACACAAAGGGCCATGGTTAAATTTCGTCAGTCATTTCTATCTTGAACTTTCAAATCAATACTTCTCTATTCATCTGGTCGATGTCGCCCACCGACGATTGGTCAGCGCAGACTCATACTTGTCGACACCTCTTCAACCCGCCCCCTCCAACTTCACTCTCCACATCAGCGCACCCACGGATGCCTACGCCCACCTCCTCACGTCGTACCCGGAAGTTTTCCGTCCAGAACTTCGCCAAACGCCCGCGGCTCCTGCCAAGCACGGTATATCACCATATCAAGACGACGGGACCCCCAGTCTTCGCAAAATTCAGACGTCTGGCAATGGGACGATTGGCAGCCGCCAAAGAGACGTTAGCCGAAATGGAGGAATGGGTCTTTGCCAAAAGGCCTCCAGCCCATGGTTGTCACCCTTACACATCGTTGTGAAGAGAGACGGCTCCCTCCATCCGTGCGGGGATTACAGGCGCCTGAACATGCAAACAGAACCGGATCACTACCCCATCCCAAACATCGCCGACGTGACCTCCTACCTGCACAAAGCGAAGGTTTTCTCTACGCTCGACCTCCTGAAGGGGTATTATCAGGTACCTATGAACCCAGAAGACATCCCCAAGACCGCCATCACCACTCCGTTTGGTACATACACCTTCAATTACTCCTGTTTTGGCCTGCGAAATGCCACATTTCAATGTCTCATGGATGGCATCTTAGGGGACCTCCCCTTGTGTGTATGTTATGTGGACGACATATTTGTGTTCTCCTCCTCAAAAGAGTAACACCTCCGTCACCTGTGCATTGTACTCGCCCGCCTGCAACAAAACGGCCTTGTAGTCCGGTACGACAAGTGTACCTTTGGCGCCTACGAAGTGTCGTTCTTAGGGCACCGCATCACTCCCGAAGGAGTCCATCCCCTCCCTGAGAAGGTAGCAGCCGTTCAGGACTTCCCTGCCCCCTTGACCGTCAAAGCTCTGCAGGAATTCTTGGGCATGATCAACTATTATCACCATTTTCTGCCAGCCATTGCCGCCACTTTTGCTCCCCTCTACTCCTCCCACAAGGGCAAGCCAAAGGACCTGAAGTGGGGTCCCCTTCAGGAAGCGGCCTTCTGCAATGCAAAGAAGGCCCTATCAACCGCTGCAGCTCTCACTTTTCCAATCCCACATGCCCCTCTCCTTCTCTCCACCGATGCCAGCGACATCACTTTTGGTGCAGTACTCGAGCAGGTGGTCAACGGCTCGCCCCGCCCAGTAGCCTTCTTCAGCAGAAAACTGTCCAAGGCAGAATCGGGTTATTCTACCTTCGATCGAGAATTGCTGGCGGTGCACTTGGCTGTCCATCACTTTCGCCATTTCTTAGAAGGTACGCCTTCTTCATTCACACAGACCACATGCCTCTGGTGCACGCCTTCACTCGACTGTCTGATGCCTGGTCTGCCCGTCAATGCTGACATCTCTCCGCCGTGGCTGAATACAATTACCCCCTTCAATATGTCCCTGGGAAAATGAATTCCGTTGCCAATGCCCTGTCAAGAAACACGTTGGCTGCTGTTTAACTGGGATTGGATTACAACGCCTTGGCTGAAGCCCAACGACAGGATCCAGAGTATCAAGCATGTAGGACATACTGCACATCCCTCCGCTGGGAAGACTTCCCCTTCGAAGACTCCAACACCACCCTCCTCTGTGACGTCAGTACTGGTACACCGCGACCTTGGATTCCTGCTCCCATGCGCCGGCAGGTGTTTGATTTCATTCACGGCCTTTGACATCCCTCATGCCGTTCTACTGCACAGTTGCTGAAGACGAATTTCATTTGGCACGGTATTTCTAAGGATGCTGAGGATTGAGTCCGCGCCTGTACTTCTTGCCAAACTTCCAAAGTACATTGACACACGGACTCAGGAGTGGGCACCTTTCCTCAACCTCAGCGTCGTTTCGCACACATTCACGTCGACGTTGTAGGCCCCTACCCACATCACAAGGACATCATTACCTGTTTACCCTCATCGACCGCTCCACTCGTTGACCTGAAGCCATTCCCATGGAAACTGCAATGTCCGCCTCATGTACATCTGCCTTACTCTCAGGATGGATTGCAAGATTTGGTATCCCTGAGCATATTACTTCTGATGGGTATCACTTTCACCTCTCAATTGTGGACATCGTTAGCGAATCTCCTGGGCATCACCCTACATCAGACAACTGCCTACAACCCCGCGGCCAATGGAATGGTTGAACGTTTTCATCACACCTTCAAAGCAGCTTTGATGTCCCGCTGCAAGGATTCCAACTGGTTTACTCAGGTTCCCTGGGTCCTCCTGGGACTAAGGACCACTCCTAAAGACACCCTCGACGTCTCAGCAGCTGAAATGGTGTATGGCAACCCGTTGGTCGTCCCTGCCGAATTTTTTCCTTCTACAACCTCCTACGACGATCTCCAGCGCATACGTTACGTCGTGGGGAAATTTACTCCATGCCGCCAGACTTACAAGCCCCCAGCGAAGCATCACATACCGACAGACTTGCACTTTGCAACGCACGTCTTCCTGCGCAACGACACTAGCAAGCCACCGCTAATGCCCCCTTACACGAGCCCTTTCCTTGTGATCTGATGCAGTCCGAAAGCATTCCTCCTAAACATTCGTGGCAAAGAAGACTGGATCTCCATTGATCGTCTAAAACCTTCTTATATCCTGCCAGATGACCCACCTACAGTTCACCTCTCTAGATCAGGGCGCCCTACTTAACATGTACAGTATGTCATTTTTAGGGGGGGAGCCATGTACCAACCGTGTGTCACATGATCGTTCATAGTAACAACATTTCATTTTGTGTATTTATTATGCTTGTATCTTCGCTCTCCCCTCGCACTAAAAAGAACCTGAAATAACATATATGTTTTTCTCACCATTAACTGTTAACCGGTGTGGTATCAGTTGAACGGGAGATTTCCTGTTGCATTGAACCTGAAATAATGTGTCATTTTTTCTCACCGTTTGCTGTTAACTGGTACGGTGTCAGTTGAACAAAAAATTTCCTGTTGCATTGAGTTTTTGTATATAAAGGCGAGTGTCTGTAATAAAGTTACTCAGTTGCTTTTATTCTGTCTTTGAGTCACAACCTTTTCTCGGCTCATCACAATGGGCACATCAAGGTTCTCGTCAGCATCAGGTATATTAATCAAGCTATTCCCTTCATATCTCCAACTCATACCCTCACTAAAGTGTTCCATCCAACGTTGCCTTTCTTCATCTTCATTTTATATCAGATCCATCTCTCTTTTTCATGGGTATATGCTTCTTCTTCTTTGACCCAGTAGATAATTCATTAATAATTCTGTGAGCAATTCTTACACCATAGCCATTCAATGAATTCATACCCTTATCAGCCTCATCTGTTTTCCTGTTTAAATTTTTCTCTCCAGTCATTCCTGGCTTTTCTTTTGAGTTCACTATCAATACTGGAATACTTAGCATACTCTACCTTGTAATTTTCATTACTTCCTCGAAAACTTTCAACAATCAATATCTGGTTTGTCTCCTTTTTACAGTATCCCATGTATCATTTGATATCCATGGCTTTCTCCTTGTAAATGCATGTCCCAAAATTTCCCTACCAACTGACTTAAGTTTGTTCTTAATATTACACCATTCTTCATTAATTGTTTGCTCTTCGCCTCTTAGTCTCGAAGACTGCAAATCGATTCCTACATTCAGTTGCAAATGTTTCTCTGCTTATCCTTCAGAAGTTTAAGGTGTATCAAACCTAGCTATTCCATCTACATTTCTGTTGCGTGCTTTCAGTTTTAATTTTAGTGTGGCAATGAGGAGCTGGTGATCACTACCAATATCTGTAACTGTGTAGCTTGTTAAGTCTATCATAGTCCTCATTTTCTCTTTATTAATGGCTATGTAATCTATTTGAATTTTGTTATTGCCACATGGTTAAATCCATGTATATTTGTGGATGTCCTTGTGCTGGAAAAGAGTACCTCCAATAACAAGATTGTTTGTTGAACAAAAAACTTATAAAGTGAGCCCTAATTTCATTTGCAGCTTCGCCAAGACCCTTAACACCCATTACATTCTCTATACCTTGATTATTCCTTCCAACTTCGGCACTGAGGTCACCTATCACAATTTTCATATCTCTCTCTTGGATCTCATATATTACATTCTGCAGTTCTTCATAGTATTCATCTTTCCTTTCTTCAGGGGAATCATTTGTTGGTGCATCCCCAACTATAATATTCATATTGGACTGCTTTGATTCAAACTTTGCAAGTAACAATCTACTATTTGCAGCTCTTCATTCCGGTAATACCTTTTCTGTTTTTGGTATCATCATCATTTCTACCTCATCTCTTTCAACTCCATCTGTTCTTCCTGGGTAGAAATATATAGTGCCTTGGTCTAATTTTCCTTAACAATCCCCTTGCAACGTGTTTCACTTAGGGCCAAGCTATCCAAACTATATTCCACAAATTCCTTCTCCACTTGCTGCAACTTCCCAATCTGATTCATAGTTCTAACATAATGATTACCAATTTTCAATTTTTCTTTAGTATTTATAACCCGGGAGATTCTTGTCACCCTGTTACGCCCGGGCCTGTGGCCATTATGTCATTTTTGCTTTCCATAGACTGCCTAAGCTATAAAGGAATCATTGGCTAAATTCATCAAAGGAGAGTCTTTTTCTTGTGATGTGCAGTGCCTATCTAACTAAGGCAAAGTGAACCTTGCAGGTCCTTACTAATCCAAGTAAGATCATCCGCCAGACATCATGAATAAAAGCCGAAAAGACATCTCGTTTATCGCCTTAAACCCAATCCTTCACCCTGCTGCCCGTAACTTCATTTAGATTTAGGGGGCATTACCTACATACCCAAAGTTCTAGTTACTCCACCAAGTTGCTCATCTGCTAATATATACCACCTAGCACAGTATATATATATATATATATATATATATATATACACACATATATATATATATATATATATATATATATATATATATATATACTGTATATATATACATATATATATATGTATGTATATATATATATATATATATATATTTATCTATTATATATATATATATATATATATATATATGTATATATATATATATATATATATATATATATATATATATATATATATATAAACATATGTATGTGTGTTCATGTGTATGAGTGTAAGCGTGTTGTTCAAAAGCAAACATCAAACAGAAAAATTAAAAGAGTATAAATTGTGACCGGTTTCATCCTGTACATTTAAAAGACATCTCAAAGACTTGTGTAGTGATATAGATTTTATATAACATATGCAAGGGTAAGAGAACAAACTTTCCCAATTTTCTTAATAAAAAATAAAAGATGGAAGAACTTCTGTACGGTAAGAGAAGCTGAGATGCCAATAGGGAAATAAAGTATTCTTCAAATAACAACTGAGGCATACATTTGTCTAACTCATAGAATAGAAAAAAGGGGGGGGGGGGGAATTTTGTCTTTTTACAAAACCTATGATTTTTTTAATTTCTTTATTATACTGCGCCTCATCAAAATTTCCGTCATCTCTGAAAGAAAAGCACTGATACTCATACTTCAACTAATTTCATTATTTTATCCAAGTAGTCTTCTGGAAGCATTCTAAACGTTACAGATACACTCTGAGCAGTGATCTTTCCGTAATTTTAGGGTGTTATTTTTACTCTACAAAAGCGGTAGGACATATCTCATCTGGTCTTTGGTTGAAAGGGAATCCACATCTGATTATTGTAGTTTTATATTCTGGAGGTGCGTGTCCTGTCATTGATTTGAGGCAGCAATCTTCTAAAAACTTTATATGAGCTGGCGAAATGAGCCTAAAAATGGAGAGAGAGGAGTCTTCCTAAGCACTTTGAAGGTTTATATTTTAATTCTCCCACATATGAAACGATTGGCCTATAGAGCGGATTATCATTTTTTTTTTTTTTATTATTATCTCATCATCATCATCTCGCAAGCTTATTGACGCTAAGGGCCTCGGTTAGATCTCGTCAGTCGTCTCTATCTTCATCTTTTGAATCACTACTCCATTCATCATCTCCTACTTCACGCTTCATAGTCCTCAACCATGTAGGCCTGGGTCTTCCGACTCTTCTAGTGCCTTGTGGAGCTCAGTTTGGTTAATTATTATCTCTTTTTTCCATTATTTTATTACTCTTCCTGTATGAATTGAAAAGCAATATTGGAACATTTTGGAGGGATTTCATTTTTCTTTCTCTTAAGTTTTTGTATCACTGAGAAGTTCATTGATTTCATTAAATTAGAAATTCTGATCCAAATCCCCAATCTTGCCCTCTTCATCTGCCTTAGTTTTATCTAATTTTTGCAGCGAGAAGGCAGCTGTCATAAATCTGCGAAGAACGGGATGTTTTTAATGAACGGAAGACAGCTTTCAGTAATATTCCTTTCAATCATACGTCTTAATGATTGAATTTTTATGGGCAATGAAGTTGAGGAATGCTGCAGTAAAATCCATGGAGTTTTTTTTTTTCTGTGCAGCAGAATGATCGTAAAACTCAAAGTAGATATAATTCATAAAATTAAAATTAGAATTAAAATCCTGCTACTAAACATTATTAGAAGTTATCGATACACTTTGACGTCCTATTCCCTTTGGGTTTTAGTTTTTCTAGAATATTGAAAAAATTTTAAAATATCAGAATCCTGAGACATCAGGGTATTCAAATTCTATCTTGAGTGTAATAAATCCTACATGAGATTTACAAAAAAAAAAAAAAAAAAAAAAAAAAAAAAAAAAAAAAAAAAAAAAAAAATTAATTAATTAATTGTTTCGAGAAGAATTCAGCATAGGTTCTCAGCAAAATATGTAAAAGAGAACATATATTTCTTCAATCGAATGAATAAAATAATTCACTGTATTGACTTGCATTTGTCATATATAACTTTTAAAAGGAGTTTTTTTGCCAGAGAATTATGGGGTCCTTTGACTGGCCAGACAGTACTACATTGGATCCTTCTCTCTCGTTACGGTTCACTTTCCATTTGCCGACACATACACTGAATAGTCTGGTATATTTTTTACAGATTCTCCTCTGTCCTCATACACCTAACAACACTAAGATTACCAAACAATTCCTCTTCACCCAAGGGGTTAACTACTGCACTGTAATTTTTCAGTGGCTACTTTCCTTTTGGTAAGGGTAGAAGAGACTCTTTCGCTATGGTAAGCAGCTCTTCTAGAAGGACACTTCAAAATTAAACCAATGTTCTTTAGTCTTTGGTAGTGACATAGCCTCTTCCACTGTCTTGAGTTAGAGTTCTCTTGCTTGAGGTTACATTCGGGCACATTATTTTATCTTATTTCTCTTCCTCTTGTTTTGTTAAAGTTCTTATAGTTTATATAGGAAATATTTACTTCAATGTTGTTACTGTGCTTAAAATATTTCATTTTTCCTTGTTTCCTTTCCTCACAGGGCTATTTTCCCTGTTGGGGCCGCTGGGCTTCTAGAATTCTGCTTTTCCAACTAGAGTTGAAGCTTAGCAAATAATAATAATAATAATAATAATAATAATAATAATAATAATAATAATAATAATAATAATAATAAAAGTCTGATAATTGGATCTAACCTGATCAAGCACCCAATCATGACTAATCTTTCTCAAAGGGCTGGAGATTTAGAGCTGGTAACATTCTTATTCAATTATCATAGCAATAGATCATGAAGAACAGTATCTCAGTTAGGACCTGGTTTCAACAGTATGGACTGCAGTCCGGAAAATTCTTATTTGGTATACTGTATATATACATTCTTTGCATTTCTCAAAAATGTATTGCTATAATTTGTATTAATTTGGGGTATGCATGGGGTAACCTTTATTAGATTGAATTGTTTTAATAGAATTTTTTTCTGAATTAAATATAATCCTATGGTGCAATGCAACACGTGTGTTAACTGCTAACTGCAAGTCAATAGCTATTTGATAACACAAACACTGGCAGTGAGGTGGGGATGCAATTATTTTCTTTACCCGACTTCCCACTGGAGCGAAATTGTGATTCCTTATGGCATCTGGAGGATTAGCTCATCTTCCAATTAGGTGCGATTTCCTCCTATAAAAGGTTACACAACCCATTGAATATTCGCTCTTAAGCATTGAGGTACAATATGCCAAAACCTCAAATCATTGGTGGTTTCTTTGGCACCGTTTACAGTAACAATCCGCAATAAACTGACTTAACGCTCATTTGTCGCTGCACTCTAATGGGGAAAAGCTTAAATTATTATTATTATTATTTTTATTATTATTATTATTATTATTATTATTACTTGCTAAGCTACAACCCTAGTTGGAAAAGCAGGATACTATAAGTACAGGCTTCCCAACAGGGAAAATAGCCCAGTGAGGAAAGGAAACAAGGAAAAATGAAATATTTTAAGAATAGTAACATCATCTAAATAAATACTTCCTATATAAACTATAAAAACAAAACAAGAGAAAGAGAAACCAGAGAGAATAGTGTGCCCGAGTGTACCCTCAAGCAAGAGAACTCTAACCCAAGACAGTGGAAGACCATGGTACAGAGGCTATGGCACTATCCAAGACTAGAGAACAATGGTTTAATTTTGGATTGTTCTTCTCCTAGGAGAGCTGCTTACCATAACTAAAGAGTCTCTTCGACCTTAACAAGAGGAAAGTAACCAATGAACAATTAGAGTACAGTAGTTAACCCCTTGGGTGAAGAAGAATTGTTTGGTAATCTCAGTGTTGTCAGGTGTATGAGGACAGAGGAGAATCTGTAAAGAATATGCCAG
>NC_090761.1:4722868-4730368 GCF_036898095.1 Palaemon carinicauda
AGAATAATTTTTACCTTCAGGTGTAGATCATTACCTGTGTCTTATTCAAACGATTCCTTTTCTGTTATGTCTTCTGGTGGATGTAATAAGGAAGCTTCGAGACATCAGATTCGGTGATCACCTCATTTAAGTAACATTCTAGGGACATAACCCCAAACTTGTTGCAATTGACACTGTTTCTTTGAATTTATATATCTCTTATTACTCAACTTTTTTTTTACAAAATCTAATTATGTACTTGTCAATGAAGTATATTGTGGTATAATATACGAGGGATTCAATCCCCCTCACAAGACATGAATTTTCTTTAGTTTCCCCTGTAAGAAATGGTTTTTCAGGACACTTTTTTTTTTACAGAAAACGTGGCACCAGCGCTCATTTTCTATCTTTATAATGACCAGCGTCTAAGAAGATTTTAAGTTTTTCGGGTATACTGCGAAATATTATTGATCGTGAAAGGCGATTAACTTGAGACAAAACAGAAGAAAAATTAACTAAATGGGACTACTTATGTTCGTTTAGAAACTTTGTTATTAACAGTAACTCCAGACATAATTTCTTTAATAGAGCTAATCTCGCTTTCTCTTTGCCTTTTTACATTAACTGCTCTAAAAAGTAGGAATTCAAAAGGGGATTATTATTTTGTAAGTAAGCAAGAGCGTTCATAACCTCAAAATATGTGTCCATTAATTCATGCAGAAACTCATTTTCATAGCCTCATATCGTCAACTTTTTCATTCATAACGACTTTCTCCACATTATTCTGGCCCTCCCTTATTAGTTGCTCTTCCCTTTCATTCTCTTTACTTAAAGCATAAGTGCGTATTATTCTTTGCCTCGGTATAAAGTATACAAAAACCTTATATTTCTTTGCAGTGAATCTTAGAAGCCAGCTCCGGTTTTCAAAACTGGGACTCAATTATTCGTAGCAGTGTTTTAACAGATATTTGTCTGGATCGATTTTTTTTAGGATCGATTCAGTAAAACTTTTGATTATCGTTTCATTTTTATTAAAAATTTCTCTTGCTATTATTCAACGACAACATATGAAAAAAAAACTCAATTGCAAAATTATGCTTGAAAGTTTACGACCAAATAAATCTTGCTAAATCCTACTTGATAATTTTCACAATTATTCCTTTGAATATAATAGATAATTACATCCTCTTAGAATATTACGTTTATGCTTATCATTTTATCCTTTTGTTTATCATGTCTGCCTGATTGTAAGGTTACGTAAAAAGTAATGATCGGATTTTACAGTATTTTAAAAAGATCACTTAATATCCTGAAACAATTAATTAGATTTGGCTCGGATAAAGAGAAAAGCCTCTTTGTGTTATATCTTATTATTTTTCATAGTTTGTATTAGTTTCAGTATAGCCTTTCTTGCCTCTGATAGTATCTTTCCATCTTTGCTTCTGGTATTCATTTCCCTTTTTTCAGTTAACCTTTCTCACGAAAAAACAACAAATGTTTATGTTCCAATGAATTCCAGAAACAACACTGTCACTTTTTACCTCTTACTAGATATTCATGATTAAATCCTCATATTCTTCACAGATGAGTTGCTTATACTTACGAAAATGAAAAATTGTAAATACATATCAAACATGGGGCCAATGAAATATGAGAGAAAAAGACAACGAGAATCCACGAGGGCCAAACGTGTAAATATGTTATTTTGACATTAATTAGACTACCGTTATATAGCCAGAAAGGAAATTAATACATTCAAAAACATGTAATTAAAGAAAACAATAATGCTAAGCCTGCAAAGATTTTTCTTTTATTGATATCTTTCAGAGCGTCCTTGAATCGTCATTAAAGAAAACTTTACAAGTGTGTTTGTATTAAATTCAAGGTTTGCAAAAGACGAATCAAACAGGTGGGAGTATGTGGGTCTTTTCTTGGGATCATTATCAAATTCTTGATTAATAGATTGCAGAGTTTTTGTTGATGGGCACCACAATGAGTACAGGAATGTGATATTTGGTGTTCCTCAGGGTAGCGTTCTTGGCCCATTACATCTCATACTATATACACGTGATATGTGAGGAAAGAAAATAAGGAAACAAATAGAATAGTGTGCCTGAGTGTACCATCAAGCAAGAAAACTCTAACCCAAGACAGTGGAAGACTATCATACAGAGGATATGGCACTAACCAAGGCTAGAGAATAATGGTTTGATTTTGGATTGTTCTTCTCTCAGAAGAGGTGCTTATCATAGCTAACGAGTCTCCTTTACCCTCACGAAGAAGAAGGTAGCCACTGAACAATTACAGTGCAGTAGCCCACCCCTTGAGTAAAGATTTTATGGTTATCTTCGTATTGTCAGGTATATAAGGGAAGAGGAGAGTCTGTAAAAAATAGGCCATACTATTCGGTGTACTGTATGGGGTATGTGTAGGCAAACTAAGCTGTAATCAATGAGGGATCTTCTTTAGTCCTATTTGGCCCATCAAAGGACCCAATAATTCTAGCAGTATTATCTCAACCTACCAACTATATTTTGAAACCTTTCTGCCACTGTGTCAAAGTGGTATTAAAACGAATGAAATATGTTGAAAAGACCAGTTTTTAATCCACAATTTACGAAGATGACTTATTATTTATACTCAGGAGTTAATCCACGTTACAGGCTATCTCGTCCTATATAATAGACCCTTTAATGTAATAAACAATTTTAGAAGTTAAATATATATGTATATATATGTGTGTATGTATATATCTATGCATATTTATAAATATATATTGATATATATATGTATATATATATATATATATATATATATATAAATATATATATGTGTGTATATATATGTATATATATATATGTATATATATATATATATATATATATATATATATATATATATATATATATATGTGTGTGTGTGTGTGTGTGTGTGTATGCAAATATATATATACATATATGCCCCCTGTGGCTACGGTGGCATAATAACAATTAGAATAGCGCCAACGTATCCCTGCGTGTCGTAAAAGGTGACTAAAAGGGATGGGACGAGGGGCTGGGAACCCCCTCTCCTGTATTTTATATTACTGTGAGACATCAAAGAGGTGGAGCTGGGGGGAGGGTGACTGCTCCTAGCACTCTAGTTTTGGTGTGTCTGAATATGTGTGGATGTAGTACGATAAGAGGGTAAAAGATGTGAGATTCGAAGTATGTTTAGGAATAGAAGGATGGATATATTTGCTTTGTGTGAGAAAAAGATAAAAGGGAAGGGTGAAGTGATGTTTGGTGAAGTAACTGGTAGAGTATCTGGGATTGAAAGGGAAAGAAGAAGAGAGGGTGTGGCTGTATTGCTGAGTGAATAGATGACAAGTAAAGTAGTGGAATGGAATGAGATATCATTTAGGTTAATGTGATTATGGGTTAGGTTAGGTAGGGAATGTTGGGCTTTTGTTAGTGCGTATTGGCCAGGTTGTGAGAAAAGTGAAGAAGAGCGGATTAAATTCTGGAATGAATTAAATTTGGCTGATGTTTTTGACAGTAAACAGAGTAATGAAAAACTTGAACTTCCTCATTCCTGTTTTCCTGAGGCTAAACTAACTAGTTTAGCTTTTCGATCTCGTGAGATTAAAGCTCTGTTGATGGACCTTGATGCTTATGGAGGTGTAGACCCTAATGGTATTTTTCCTTTGTTTTTTATAAAGACAGCAGATTTCTTAGCTCCAAAGTTATCTGTTATTTTACGCAAGTTAGCAAGAAGAGGAGCTTTTAGCACTTGTTGGAGAATTGGTAATGTTACTCCTCTATGTAAATGTGTTTGTGGTAGCTCAAGTCCCACTGATTACCGCCCAATTTCCATAACTCCCATATTATCTAAAGTTTTTGAACGTCTTCTGGCAAAACGTCTTAATAGGTTTGCTGAAGGTAATCATCTATTCCCTAGTTTGCAATTTGGTTTTCGAAAAGGCCTTGGAGCATGTGATGCCCTTCTTACAATCTCCAATGCAGTACAGAAATCCCTTGATTGTGGTCGGGAAGTTCGTATGATTGGCCTTGATTTTAGTGCTGCCTTTGACCGTGTTAATCATGAGGCCCTTGTTTTTAAACTGAAACAGTTGGGAGTGGGTGGGTCGTTTCTTAGCATTATTATTGATTTTTTAAGTAGTAGATCTCAAAGAGTTGTTGTTGATGGGCACCATAGTGAGTATAGGAATGTGATATCCGGTGTTCCACAGGGTAGTGTTCTTGGCCCATTACTTTTCATACTATATACACATGACATGTGGTTTGGCCTAGAAAATAAGCTTGTTGCATATGCAGATGATGCTACTCTCTTTGCATCAATTCCATCCCCTGAATGTAGATCTGGGGTTGGTGAATCCCTTAATAGAGATTTAGCTAAAATTAGTTCATGGTGCAAATTATGGGGTATGAAGTTGAATCCTAACAAAACTCAAAGTATGATTGTAAGTAGGTCAAGGACGGTGGCTCCTCAACATCCGGATCTCAGTATTGATAATGTTTCTTTAAATTTGTATGACTCTTTCAAAATTTTAGGCGTGATTCTTGACAGCAAATTTACTTTTGAGAAACATATAAGGTCTGTGTCTTCTTCAATTGCACAAAAAATTGGCTTATTGAGAAAGTCTTTTAAGATATTCGGTGATCAATCTATTCTGAAGAAGTGTTTTAATTCTTTTATGCTACCTTGTTTTGAGTATTGTTCTCCTGTCTGGTCTTCAGCTGCTGATTCTCATCTTAATTTGTTGGACAGAAACTTACGGTCTATTAAATTTCTTATTCCTGATCTAGATATTAATCTCTGGCACCGTCGATCAATTAGTTCATTATGCATGTTGCATAAGATTTTTCATAACTCTGACCATCCTTTACATTCAGATCTCCCTGGACAATTCTATCCTGTTCGTAATACTAGGCAGGCAGTTAATTCTAATAGCCAGGCCTTCTCCATCATAAGACTCAATACTACGCAGTACTCTAGAAGTTTTATTCCAGCTGTTACCAAGTTGTGGAATGATCTTCCTAATTGGGTTGTTGAATCAGTAGAACTTCAAAAGTTCAAAGTTGGAGCAAATGCTTTTTTGTTGACCAGACGGACATGAGTCTTTTTATAGTTTATATATGACATTTTTGTTGTTGACGTTGTTAATAGTTTATATATGATATATCTCTTTTGACATTACTTTTTTTAGAATGATTTATTGTTCATTTGTTCTCTTCAGTTATTTATTTCCTTATTTCCTTTCCTCACTGGGCTATTTTTCCCTATTGGAGCCCCTGGGCTTATAGCATCTTGCTTTTCCAATTAGGGTTGTAGCTTGGATAGTAATAATAATAATAATAATAATAGTGGGTGCTGGAGAAGTAGAAGGTGTCATTGGGAAGTATGGTGTACAAGGGGAAAATGAGAGTGGTGAGAAGCTGGTAGATATGTGTGTTGAGCAAGAGTTGGTTATAAGTTCTAGTTTTTTCAAATATACATGAGTAAGAGTGGCACATGGAAGAGTGGTAAAAGGGCATTAATGGATTATGTGTTGATAACTAGAAGATGTTTGGAAGATTGAAAGACGTGCATGTGTTTAGTCGTATGGCTAACGGTATGTCTGATCAACTTTCAATGGAAGGAAAATTAGTTGTAGAAAAAGTGGGGGAATGTAAAAGGGAGGTAGTGAAGGTTTGAGAGTTAATAAAACCTGAGGTAAAAAGGGAATATCAAGAAAGGTTGGAAATGGCATATGACAGAGGGAAAGTGAGAGAAACTGTTAATTTAGAGGAGTGGAAGTTAGTAAAAGAAAATTTTGTTGGGATTTCAAGTGATGTGTGTGGCATGAGGATTGTTGGAAGCAGTCGAGAAAAGGTAGTGAATGGTGGAATGAAGGAGTGAAGGTTAAAGAGGAAGAGAAAAAGAGGGCATTTGAAGAAGGGCTGCTGAGTAATACTGTAACGAAGTATAGAGATAAAAATGTGGAAGTAAAACGCAAGGTAGCTAAGGCAAAAATGGCACCTGACTGGAGGTGGGGTCAGGGATTGGGTCGTTCTTATCAAGAAGTGAAGAGAGTAAGGTAGGCTGGTTCGAGAATTGAAGAGACAGAGAAAGATGGAAATGGAAGGTTGTTAAAAGGAGAGAAGGTAGGGAAAATGTGGGCAGAATATTTTGAAAGTTTACTGAATGTTGAGGATAATAGGGATGCAGTTATAATTGCTGTTGGAGGTGATGAGGTACCAGTGATGGGAGGTGAGAATGAAAGAGAGATTACAAGAGAGGAAGTGAGGAGAGCACTAGATGAAACAAGAGTAAGAAAAGCACATGGAATGGATGTTGTGAGAACTGAGATGTTAAAGGAAGGGGGTGTGACTGTACTTGAATGGTTGGTGAGATTGTTTAATACGTGTTTTATGTTGTCAGTGGTACTAGTAGACTGGGGGTGTGCGTGTATTGTACCACTATAAAAGGGTACGGAAGATGTGCATATGTGATGTAATTCAAGGGCTATTAGTGTGGTTGGAAAAGTGTATAGTAGAGTACTAATTAATAGGATTAAAGAAAAACAGAGAATGCAATCTTAGAAGTACAGTGTTGTTTTAGAAGAGGTAGGGGATGTATGAATCATATTTTTACAGTTAGGCAGATATGCAAGAAATATTTAGCAAAGAGGCAAGAAGGGGTATTTTGCGTTTGTGGATCTGGAGAAAGCGTATGATAGAGTTGATAGGGAAGTGATATGGAATGTGATGAGGTTATATGGAATTGGTGGAAGGTTGTTGTAAGCAGTGAAGTCTCTACAAAGGTAGTAAAGCATGTGTTAGAATAGGAAATGGAGTGAGCGATTGGTTTCCAATGAGAGTGGGGCTGAGACAGGGATGTGTGAAGTCACTTGGTCAAGGATTGAAACTAATAGACGAGAGTGATCATGAATGGAAGGTAAATCAGTTGTTGTTTGCGGATGATACTGTACTCATTGCAGACTCGGAAGAGAAGCTTAGCTGATTAGTGACAGAGTTTGGAGGGGTATGTGAGAGAAGGAAGTTGAGAGTTAATTTGGGTAAGAGTAAGGTTATGAGATGCACGAGAAGGGAAGGTGGTGTGAGACTGAATGGAGAGTTACTTAAGGAAGTAGATCAGTTGGGGTCTGTTGTGGCAGCAAATGGTGGAGTGGAAGCAGATGTACGTCAGAGAGTGAAGGAAAGATGCAAAGTGTTGGGGGCAGTGAAGGGAGTGGTAAAGAATAAAGGGTTAGGCATGAATGTTAAGAGAGTTCTGTATGAGAAAGTGATTGTACCAACTGTGATGTATGGATAAGAGTTGTGGGGAATGAAAGTGACAGAGAGACAGAAATTGAATGTGTTTGAGATGAAGTGTCTGAAGAGTATGGCTGGTGTATTTCGATTAGATAGGGTTAGGAACGAAGTAGTGAAGGTGAGAACGGGTGTAAGAAAAGATTTAGCAGCTAGAGTGGATATGAATGTGTTGAGGTGGTTTGGCCATGTTGAGAGAATGGATAGT
>NC_090761.1:4732868-4737868 GCF_036898095.1 Palaemon carinicauda
AAAACTACGTTTTACAATCTATTTCTTGAAAATTCAATGATTATGTTGAGAATGACCCATCTACTCATGATTAATATAGTAAAAAACAGCACTAAAATCTAGACCAATCATATGAACTTCCTTAACACAGTCAAGGGTTTTATATTCAGCATTGGATATTGTAAACAGGGCATCACATGCTCCAAGGCTTATGTAAAAGCCAAACTTCTAAGTAGGGAACAGATTATTACCTTCAGCATACCTATTAAGAGGTTTTGCCAAAAGACATTAAATAATTTTGGATAATATGGAAGTTATGCAAATTGGCCAGTAATCAGCAAGGGTAGAGCTACCACAAACACGTTTACCTAATGAAGTAACATTAGCAATTCTCCTACAAGTGCAAAAAGAACCTCATCTTACTAACTTCCAAAATATAAAAAATAACTTAGGGAGTAAGAAATCAGTGGTCTTTATAGAAAACAAATGAAAAATACCACCTGGGCCTACACCTCCATAAACATCAGGGTCCATCAAAAGTGTTTTAATTTCATAGGACTAAAAAGATAAGCTCGTTAGTATAGCCTCAGGAAAATGGTAATAAGGAATATCAGATTTCTCATTACTCTGCTTGCTGTTAAACCAAGGCATGATCAGATGCCCAAATTGGAGAACCACCTTACTTGTTATAACACTCAGGGAATTAGTGTATACTAGGTCTAAGCTATTACCAGATCTGTGAGCAGCTTCACTCAATATTTGCTCATAGACTGATTCAGAGGCAAAGTCCAATGTTCTTAAGCCATGTTAATCAGTAGGAGAAACAGAATTTAGACACTTCCTATGGTGAAGAGTAAAATCACTATCAAGGCCAAAAGAGGCCTTTCTATCATCTTGTATATTAGCCATAAAAGTAAGAAGACTGTCCGGTACGGTACTATTCAGCGCCGCACACTCAGCGTCGATGATTCAGCACCAGAAAGTTCCGCACTAGATATTTCAGCTCCAGACGTTTCAGCACCAGAAAGATACTGGCTTGTCATATATCGAGGAAAATAATAAAACATAAAAAATGGCTCAAGTGCCATATTTTGCCAGCCCCCTACTTTTTTGGGGGGCCAGTGGTGCCAAAATATTGCACTAATGCTCATTTTTTTTTCAACTTAATAAAAAATCTAAGTAAATCCTTATGAATTTAAATTTTAGAAGGTTGTGGCAAAATATAGCCATGACATCTTAAGCAATAAAAGATAATGAGATAAGTGTAAAAATATAATCAAACAACTAATTCAATTCATAGAATTGTGTCCTATGTAACGAAGGTACTCTATTTCATTTCTCATGCCATACTCGGAAACAATCTTTAAAATTTTCTCATCTGCTTCTCTGTATTCAAGTAGTTTCAATTGTGGTTCATGGCTGCATGCAATTTTCTAGAAGTACTTGTCTCTTCCCAATTGAACTAGCCTAAGGACATCGATGAATTCCCAAATGGTCGGGTGTAACATTCCCAGATCACATTTCAATCTCCTATTGGCCGCCTCAACATAGTTATTTGTTCTGTCTTCTCCATCTAATGTTCTTTCATGCATATGCCACATTTCTGTCGGAAATAAAGGATTTTGTCTGTCTGCTCCACGCCGATTAGGACAACCAAAATAATTGTCTTCAAACCAGTTTAAAACAGGAATTAACTCATCTGGTAACTTACCTGCTAATGAATCTATGTAAGTGTCTAGGTCGTCAACTGGCACAAAGCATAGAGCAGTTATTATTTTTGCATGTAATGCAAAATCAAGAATAGTGTTTTATAAATTCATAAGTCCAAAGCCACTTAGCTGCTTTAGTAGATTTTGAGATAGATGAAAAAGGTAGCCACTTATTTCAACATTCTGGAAGGAGTCTTTCATGGCGGTAAAAGCAGCCCGCTCAAAATCACAATTGATTACGTTGGGTCGTGCGTTTGCGCTCATCTCTTTTACCATCTCAAGCAACCTCACATAAGTTGCATACTGCTTGTTTTTTAAAAGCACGTACAATACAGGGTGCACTCCATTATGTTTCTTAACAAGAATGATATACACTTGATAAAATAGCTGTGGTGCCACTGCAAATGTTCCATCAGCATACCAAATCTTAGAAGTTGCAATGTGCTCCAACCAACTTTCTCTTCCAAATATAGTAACCCATTCGTTGCCTGCCCCTCTATCCATCGAACAAAAATTTTCATTGGTATTTGGGGAGCGCTATATATCATATATTCTTCTGGTAACTGAAGCTCTTGAACGGATCTTGGGTTTTCACGGACCTGGTTAACTTCTTTTCGTTTTCTACGAATAATTTTTTGCATTGCTTGCCTGTTTGGTAACTGTGTCATACCTGCCACCGACATTTTTTCAATGTACTTATTGATAATTGTACTTGGCAGCTCACAAGTCATTTCAGTCCAGTCTCTAGCATCAGTTAAGACATTTTCAACTTCGATGGCAACTGCATAAGGGGGATGCGTATGTTGTGTCAATCTTTTTGATCACCTCTCTTTCTAACGTATTTATGGAGGCCCTGCATCGACCATCTTCATGGCATCGTCAAAACTCAACTTGATCTTGTGTTTTGTTGGGTTTGTCGAATCAATAAATATAGCCGTCATGACAGAACTTCTCTCTACCTCTCTTACTTTTTACGGAATCAGCCATGGGTTTAAAGGAATAATTTTCTTAATGTGTTGTAGCTCCAAAATCTGAACACAAACTAGCAATCTAAAATAAAAAGAAAAAAAAATATCCAACAAAAGCAAAACAACTATAATCTAAAAACTGTGAAACAACCATAAACAACTATTAAGTGAATAACAAAATTTTTCAGTAGTTATAGCGTAGTAAAAACGACGAAACGACCTTAAAGGAAAAAAGAAATAAGTAGCTTGTGGCGCGAAATAGTCTGGTGTCGAAACATTCCACGCTGAACTTTTCTGGTGCTTAAACTCCGGCTCTGAATCATCGGCTCTGTAACTGCGGCGCTGAACTGACCCATTCCTAAGATTATCTTAAATAAAATCCTCCAGAACACATATAAAAGTTCTGGCTTGGCACAGACTTTTATGACCTAAGTATCATGACGTCCACATTTATAGCTGGACTTATGAGAAGCAGGGTACTCAGTCCTAATGTACACCATTATTCCCCTTGCTCTAGGATTGGCATCCTGTTTCAACTTATTGGTTTCTTAAAGTGTAAATAAAGTATCGTACAGTCTTGAGTCAACTGCAAGGTCTCTTGAAATTGTCATGCAGTCCAGGAATATTGCAATACATTAGATGTCATCAGCGAAGTATAGGACTCACTGGTCCTGAATTTTGCTCAATATCTCCAAACTTGATAAGAATTAAATGCAATAAAAAGTCCAATCATACTTGAAAACAAACTTAACAAAAAGGATAATAATAACAATATTTACAACTCATAGACTAAAAACAAAAGGTCAGGTAAAATTGGTTAACATGGTGGAGCCGACACACCATGCAAGGCATAGTATCCTCTTTGAAAATAACTTCAACTGATGGCAGGACAGTAACGATGAAGAAAAGACAACCTTCTTGATAAAGTGTCAAGCATTCACCACCCTTCTATAAAAAAGCAAAAGGAAGAGAAAACTGAATAGTGTGCCTGAGTTTTATACAAGAGAATCCTAACCCAATACTGTGGAGGGCCATGGTATAGAGGTTATGGTAGTATCCAAGACTAAAAAAAGGTTTGATTTTGAGTTGGCCTTCTCCAAAAAAAGCGGCTTATCATAGCTAAAGAATCTCTCCTACCCATACCAAGTTTAACGTAGCCACTGACCAATTATGGTGCAGTAGTTAACCACTTGAGCGAAGAAGAATCGTTTCGTTAGTTTAGTGTTGTCAGGTGTATGAGGAAAGAGGAGAGTGTATAAAGAAAAGATCAAGACTATTTGGTGTATGTTTAGGCAACAAAAAAAATGATCTGCAACCAGAGAGGGATCCAATGTAGTACTATCTAGTCAGTGAGAGGACCCAATAACTCTCTAGTGGTAGTATATCAAAGGGTGGCTGGTGCCTTGGCCAACCTACTACCTTGAAATGGGATTTGGCTAAAAAATCCGATATACTCTCCACCTCCCTTGTGTTATATAGAAATTTCAGTACTCTTCCTAATCCCTTGCTCAAGCCCTGATACCTTCCTTGCTTCGCCTATCAGATTACTCATCTCTCCTCTCATACTATTATCCTGTCATATTTGCTCGCAAATATATATATATATATATATATATATATATATATATATATATATATATATATATATATATTCGTATATATATATATATATATATATATATATATATATATATATATATATATATATATATATATATATATATGTATATATATGTATATATATATATATATATATATATATATATAGGAATAATACATATGTTTATCCTTTCATATTAATATGGATCTTTCTATCTTCTTGCATTCCATTTAATCAGGTAATCTTACTTTTTCCAACTTTTATCCTTTGCGTTTTTCTTAGGAAATATTTTCAAACAATGTCACTACAGTATACAGCTTTTCTTTAATAACATGTACTGAATCATCTGTAATTAACGAGTATTCTACACTCATTTTAAGACACAATTTTATACTCAAACATTTTTTTCTATTTTAAATCACATGGAAACATAAAAGTCCCTTATCTCAGCCCCACATTTACCCAGAATCCGTCACTACTTTCTACATAGTCCAACACACTTCGCTTTAATCCATGAACCTTTGATAACTCTTAACGCAATAAATCTTCAAAGACGTTCATATTGCCTCTCAGGTTATTCTGTCATAAACAGCTTTTCTGTCATTTTCGTTTAAATATAGCTTTAGCCATTAATTTTTGTAATTCTCTGTGCAACGGTCTCATAACAAAAGCTAAATCTGTAATCTTCTTTGTCTAAATGAATACTGTGTTTTTTTTTTTTTTTATCTATCCCTCAGTAATTTG
>NC_090761.1:4742868-4752868 GCF_036898095.1 Palaemon carinicauda
AATCGTTTCAAATACACACGATCGCCCACAGAGACTTCTACCGGTGAGGTTTCCAACCCACTATCATGCTTGGAGTTGTGTTTTTCATTAGCTCTTTTCAAAAACCTTTCAGTGGTGTTCATTACTCTCCTTAATAGATTTAGTAAATAGATACGGTATAGCTCAGTTGAATAATTTGGCAACTGTTGCGAATTAATCAGGACCATATATGGTAACACAGGATCCTGTCCATACACTAAAAAGAAAGGCGTGTCCCTGACGTGGTATTATATGCAATGTTCAAAACTACCTCAGCTGTAGGAAGCATGGCGTGCCAATGAGGGGGGTCACCAGCCACTAAGTAACGTAAAATTCGCAATACTTCCCAATTATGCGATTCCACTAAGCCATTAGCTGAAGGCCTATATGCGATCACTAAAAAATGTTCAATTTTCATCAAGTCTGTGACCCATTTCACCACCTTATTTATAAACTCGAGACCATTATCACTTATCAAAATTTTCGGGCAACAAACCTATTAATGAAAGAGCACCGTGCCTGGGTTAATGAATTTGCTGATTTATTTAACATTGCATAAGTATGAGTGTAACGAGTAAATACATCCACAAATACACATACATACTTATGGTATGTTATACCAGTAGGAAATGGTCGTACCACATCCATATGTCCCTTTAAAATTTGATAGGAATCTCAGGCCACTTTCTGACTTCCGGTACAGTGTTTTTATATTCTTTGAAACAGTTACAAGCATGACCACATTTTATATAATTTTCTATAGACTTTTTCATTCCTACCCAAAAGAAGGATTCTCGTGCTCTCCTTAATGTTTTATCAATCCCTAAATGCCCTGCAAACGTACTTGCATGTACAATGTGGATGGCTCGATTAATTAAAGAGGGAGGAAGAACTACCCATGCACAAAATTCCCCTTCCCTCTTCTCGTAAGCACAATATAAGATATTTTCTTTAAAAAAATTTTCACGAGGCACATTCAGAAATGATGGATAACTCTCTGATTCCCCTTTGATCACTGCTCGCACTCTTTCCATCCATTCCTCTTTTTTCTGTCCCTCCTGGACTTCCTTTATTTCCCCTTTTCTGGCATCGGGTAAGGCGTATTTGACAATTAAACATCGTTTTATTTCAGTATAATTACTTAAACTGTCTTGTGGCCAACATATTACCTCCATTGCCAGAGCGTCCTTCAGCAACCTTATTACTTGAATTGCTTTTTCTTTTTCTAACAACCCATATGTAGCTACTTCAAAGTCTTTCAAAAACAGTTCGATCGATTGAAACCCTTCATTAGGCCGTTGATCATCAAAAGGCCTAACACTTGCCTGGAGTTCTGGCAATTTTTGAACTACGACGTTTTGAATATCTTCTCTTGGCTGTGCATGTGTGCTTTCACTTGTGTGCGTTTGAACTTCATTTATGTACGTCGGATATGCTGTGGTTGCATTCAACTAAGAATCTGTTTATTAACTCGGCTAGGTTATCTAACCTATTTTCTAAGTCCTGCGTTCATTGTTCTCATCTATATACTTCATTAACAACACTATAACCAAGTGCTCCTGTGTTTTCATCTCCCGCAGTAGCAGTGTTTGCTATGTTAGTTCTTGCATATCTAGGCATCTTGAACTTTTATTTTACTGGCTTAAAGAACAATTTCACTTACAGCATACACAAACAGATGTATTTTTTCCCCTGGCACCAAATGAGATTATAAAAATGTTCGTGAGTACATTTTACACAGCCCATACTCTTCAGACGAGTACCTACTTGTTCTTATGATCGCTCGAGGGGTATTACTTACCCCTCGGCATGTAAATACAATGATGCTCTATCAATATGCTGAATTGTTAGATTTTGTGTAAATCTCTACTGTGGTGGAATTATACTGTCTCCAATAGCTCTACGACATATCCCTTTATCAGACTTAAGACACATGACCTATAGCAGAGTTCAGTAATCGCGCACCACAATTTATGATAGTCATAGAACTCTCAAAAAGGTCATTAATCTCACTGTATAAAAAACATACCTCTACATATTTTCCATACAAGGATTATGACATATATATATGTATATATATATATATATATATATATATATATATATGTATATATATATATATATATATATATATAAATATATATATATATATATATATATATATATATATATATATATATATATATTCACAAAATTACAAAATTACAAAATCATAAAAAGAAGTTCTCTCTCTCTCTCTCTCTCTCTCTCTGAATATATATATATATATATATATATATATATATATATATATATATATATATATATATGTATACATATATATATATATATATGTGTGTATATATATATATATATATATATATATATATATATATATACACTATATGATGGTCCCGTGTCTGGCAACAAAACATATAGTATTATATATATTAAGACTGGCAAGCTAAACAACCTCTCGAGTTCCAAACTCACGTGTTTGCTTTTACATTAAGTCTGTTACACTTGGAAATAGTAATACCCGAACTCTGAGACAGTTATATAACTCCCAGAGTGCAATATATAAAACACTGAATATCCAAAGGTCTCTCAAGTACACTCAAAACTAAACTGGGTAATTATTCTTAAGACCTATTTAAAACCACCTCTTACTTCGATTATTTAACAGGATACGAGCGAGCATGTAATAAACACTGATGATTGAAATAATACACTCTTTACAAAAGTAAATATATAATAAAGAATTCACATAAAACAAATAAATCACTCGAAATATTAAGTCTGAACAAAACTTAGATTAAGACAAAAATGTTACGTCTGATAATTATATAATCACTTGACTTGAAATTAAATCTGAATACAATATTTAAGTTTGATGCTTAATAAAATAGATAACCAGGTCATAATACAAATACCTTTCACCCTCAGGGCCAGTTACAAAACTTTACACAATGCCAACACTCACCCCAACACAATGAATTTAAGATCACCTTTGACTTCTTTTGTTATGTTTCAACACACGATTTACATTGGGGTACAGAATCACTTTGGAGAAGACACGGTATAGGCACTGAGAGAGAGTGAGGGAGGCACTTTGGCTCTTTCACAAGACAGCTGCTTCTCTACTGTTGCTATGCAGCCCTATGGGCCGCATATATAAGACTTAGCTGCTTCCAGAATGTTCCAGGTCTGAGATCTGGAAGCGTGGGGGGTTGGCCTAAGGCGTAAGGTTGCCAAAGAGTACTCTCACAGACGCGTACCCTTGCAACAGGGAGACGAACTCTCTCAGTTAGATCCGCCCACCTTTTGTCTTCGAAAAAAAAAAAGATAAGATCTAACGCTAGGATTTTCGGGGATCTTCCAAAAGACGTGGCCAAATATATGAATTGCATATTTTCTCACAACCATGTTGCAATACTTCATAATAATATAAAAGAACATTACATAAGCCCTTGTTCCTATCTTGTATGGTCACATAACTTATATATATATATATATATATATATATATATATATATATATATATATATATATATATATATTCATATATTCACAAAGTACACACAAATGCATATGTTACAATAGTATGAGGTCATTTCATAAAAATAAGACACGATACGAAACAAAGTTTGGTAGATTTGTAATCATTTTTAATTATGGATACATGAATAATGTTACATAAATCCCCGAGAGTAAACTCTTTGAATATCATGACGTACGAAACTTTAGCAAGTGTTTTTGAGATAAATATTCATATTAACATCATCATCATCTTCTACGCCTATTGACGCAAAGGGCCTCGGTTAGATTTTGCCAGTCGTCTCTATCTTCAGCTTTTGAATCAATACTTTTCCATTCACCATCTCCTACTTCCCACTTCATAGTCCTCAGCTATGTAGGCCTGGGTCTACCAACTCTTTTAGTGGCTGTGGAGTCCAGTTGTAAGTTTAGTGAACTAATCTCTCTAGAGGAGAGGAGTTGAAGAAAGTTTAAGAAAATAAGAAACATCCCTTCCTGTGGATTTAGGTAATATATGAATGTCCTTCGTCAATAACAAGCAGTTTATTCAGCATTATTTATTCCTATGGCATAAATTCTTTCGTTTCTCTTGTTTCTGTTTTCAGTTAACATAAAATTTCGAATCTTATAATTGTTTTTGGGTAGCCACGAGAAACAATATTTAGTGTTTTTCATTTGTTATTTTCTTACTTTTAATTTAGAGCAGGAAATACAAATTTAACAATCTAACCATTATGTTTTAAGAAATATATAAGTAGAAATAAAGAAGGAATACAGACAGTTGTTTTATAATGAAAATGAACGGCTTGATAAAGGAACGGTTTGCACATCAGAATGCACAACGGTGTAATGACTGGAATACAGAAGCTGCCGTATCGTTTCCATTGATCGTTCTTTCTTACCAACTTTAAAGGCATTATCGTACTTCAAATGGCCTGTAAGTATATCACTTATAAAATTGATATATCCTATTTCTATTGATGGCATATCCTTCAGTTACTCAGTTGGAAGCTGGCATTGTCCTGTGGGAGCGTCAGTCATTCGCACAATGGAACGACCTTGTGTTTCTCTATACAGTACAACGAGTGTGTGACTGTCTCATATTTACAATATAAAGGAATACCTTTCACCTCGATTATTATTGACTACCTATCAGCGAAAAGTTGATGTTTTATATATTTTGTTTGTTCAAAAGTTTCGTATTGCTCTGTTCTGTCGTCTTTTAGCTCCACAAAATCCTGTGAAGGAAATAAATAATTAGAGTATATATCACAAAGAATCTTTGTCCCTGAGGATTCCTTTGTAGCTGCAAAATGGAGAGATTTATTATAATTATGAACAAGAGTAGCACTGATTCTGGTCAATACTTGGGCGGACGACCACCAACGAAGGCCATATGACCATCAGTAGGGAGACTGTTCTAAGATCTCTTATAATGATTAAAACTTGGTCTCAATGAATTTCAGGAAGTCAACGGAGCAAGTTCTTCATTTGCTTTTCAATCAATGAGTTCGTCACCATCCATTTTGTAGACCTGAAGGACGATTCTTAAAACGGAACTTACAGAGACTGCATCATGTGTGATTGGAATTCGGCGTAAATATTGCCGATTCCAGAGAAGTTTTATGAGCTGTCTTAATGCAACTTCACGGAAGAAGAGCCAGCAACGATCCCTCCACTTCCTGGTCACACTGATAAAAGGGGGAGAGACTGGAATAGGTCCTTAAATCCTTAAATGAATGTATAAAGGAGATAATTAATTTCCTGTGTGAGGTGGATAAAGGTGAAGTGGTGGTTTTCGTTCGGGATCTCTCGTCCACGTGTCCACCATAATGAGTGGTTCTGGTACCGGTATCGATTAAACACTATTTTTTCCTTAAGTTGGAGACGAATAAGGCCTACGAACTCACGGTTTGTGACTGCAAGGAATGAACTGATGTGCTTCTTTTGATAAAATGATGACGAACTATTTCATTTGATAAGAAGCGGGCTGATAACGAAAGAAAGACAGTAAACTAGAGGGACACTCGTAGAGAGCATGCCTTCGCCTCACTGTGTACTGTGTACTTGTACTTCAATGTATTTTTTTCAAAATCTGATAGATTTGTCCTTTGGCCATACCCCACATGTACACCAAGTTTCGTTGAAATTAGTTCTGTAGTTTTGCGTAATGTTGTTCACAAACAAAAAATAAACGAATAAAATATTTGCCATATACTTAACATTCCGTTTATTTTCAAACTACTGTTGCGTAAGCTACTTGTACTTTGATGGACTTTACCCTAGATATTACAGATCCATCCTTGAGTCATGCTCAGCATGACTACCAAGTTTGATCAAAATCGGTACCGTAGTTTTTGTGTAAAGTTTTTCCCCAACAAACAAACAAATAAATAAACTAGCAAACATCGAAGGTAATTCAAGAATCCAGTAATCAAGAAGTTAGTTTCAGGAAGGACTGATTAATCCTTGAATTCAGAAATATGAAAATCTGTACGGTATTATCACGATATAAATAATGAACTGAAACAAATGGAGACCATCTTGTATCTGTCGATGAGGAAAAAAATATACTCCGTTGCGATAGAGGTGAAAAGTGAAAAATGTAGCGGGACTGCCGAAGCAAAATTCTTGAATATATTGCCATATTGCTTGCGCCCTGAGGCTATCCGGTTCTCTTTTCCATAGAAACATGGCGTCATGAGAGCACCCTTTAGACTCACTCAAATAAGTTTTCTTAATCCCTTCTTGTAAAACTGTATGCTTTGGAATTCGATCAGCCGTTTCGTAAAATTTACTCTGTTTATTATCTGGTACTTTCTATGATTTATTCGTATAAAAGGTTTTACTTCTCCTTTTAATCTCGTGCCAAAGCAAACTATACCAGTAAAACTCATTACAGGATTATTCATATTGGACAACTCATAACTGAACAATTGATACTGAAGACTATTCATGAGCGGCCTTTAAACCTTTAAAGTGACTGCGATTTAATTTTGAAAGAAAAAAATCAAGTAAGAATGATATGAATATTAACAAAAAAAAAAAAAAAACTAAAGATATTGAAGACTGTCAATATTATAGTAAATTACGAAAACTAGATTTTATAGCAGATTATTTTCCACAGCTTTTGATAAAGACATTTTTGGCAAGGATCATACTTGTCAAGTAAAGTTATTAGACGCTTGTTGCACTCTTGGTAAACCAGTTTTGAAATTATTGTCAGTCCCCGCTCCAAATAAGTTTTATTTTTCTGCATCAAAATCGCCTCCAACTTGTATTTATTAATTTCAAGATATTCGAATGCTTACATGCAATTAAATTTTGCAAGGTATTACGAAAACCTTACAAGCCATTATTAGTTCTAGCCAAGCCAATTGAAGCCCTCACTGAAATATACAATACTTCAACAGGAATTGTTGGAGTCTAGCCATATGACGTCTTCTAGTAATTCTTCCTCTTTGGAATCGAACTACGAAACAAGTTCTTGTGGTAAACTACTGTAGACAGACAATTCTACTGTCTTCTTCGTATGACAGATTATTAAGAAGGTTATTCTATTGAGATTTAAGAAAGAGAGAAGTGCCGGAGAAGTTGGTAAGGTTAGCGAAGATGATGTAAGAGGGGGAAAAAACAGCCGTACAGACCAAATTTTGGCCTTCCCTACGAAGGTTATCCTTCATTGGGGATCTGCTTTGAGTCCATTCCTGATTCTCATCGTTATAGAAACTTTGTCATCAAAGGAACAACAAGAGCTGTGTGAACTAATGTTTGCTGATGATTTAGTCACAGAGAAAGAACTACAAGAAAGGATTTTTATATGGAGAGGAGCTTTAGAAATGAATGGTTAGAATACAGAACATTCAAGTGCAAGATGGTATATTGCTAAAACAGAACAATGACTTTAATTCCTTGGGATCAATAATAACAGAGGAAGGAGTTGCTGAGAAAGCGAGAAAGAGAGTGAAAGAAGCATGGTGAAAATAGAGAGAAAATTTTATCAAGACCTGAAATGAAGATCTATAAGACATTTATCAGACCTGTCCTATTATATAGAGCAGAAACTTGGACACTGAAGAGGAAATTGGAGGAAGTTTTGGAAAGAATCGAGATAAGGATGGTGAGACGGATTGCTGGAATATCACTACTGGAAAGGAGAGAGTTAAGATTTAAGATAAATATGTGTTATATGAGATACTAAGGCCATGTGATAAGATGGGAGGAGGTAGAAACGAATAAAAAAGCTAAGGAAGTTGTGGGGAGGAGTGTGGGGTGTCAGCGGATAAGATGGATGGACGTGTCGAGCAGGGATATGGGGGTGGGGTGGAACTGACGGAAGATGCACGAAATAGAAATAGATGGACAAAGTTTACTTGAGCCGCTATATGGTGGAACTACTGTAATATAGTCGAAAGAAAACAAAGTTCTTCGTATATAACAACATCAGTCACTGGTATTAAAAAGAAAGCGCTGTAAAGCCATTTATCACTAGACGAAATACTTCCTCTGTATTATATTGGATTAGACCTAGCTCGAAAAGTTTTGGGTTCATGATTTGAGAAAAATTAGATAAATAACCAGTTATCTCTACGTCACAAAATCTTGAAATAGGGGCTATTCATGGCTGCTTCTGTAAGGGCAAAATAAAATTTTCAAACAGGTGAAAAGTACAAAACTAACTGACTCGACAAGTACAAAATATAAAGAAGAAAAAACAATTTCGTTCTAAAGCTCCAATAACCGTTTGCAAATTGTTTGCTGGACAATGAAATTTGAAGGATTCTAGCCAATAGTTGAATAATTGAAATAAAGAATTAAATGATCACTGCCCGCATGTAAACTAAAAACCTGCTTATTTATTTTATCAATAACTAACTTGAAGTCGGTTTACTTTTTGTTAAGGCAAATCTTTATACCTATTTTGAGTTTCCTTCTATATCAGTTGTCCTAGATATCAATTGTCATGGTATGAATAGTCGGGGAAAGAGTTGTCCTGGTATCAGCTGCCCAAGAACCGACTGTATAATATACCAGTCATAATGTTGACTACTGAAAGTAATGGTAAAGGTGTCTGGTTTCAGTTCCAGTTTCAACAGAATAGATACACACCAGTATGTCAGCCGGGCAAGTCCAACCACAGCAGTGGCCTCCCTGGTAAACAACTTGAGCTCACGGTCCCGGGCTGGGATCTATCTGCTGCCATGCGAATGCTAGGCAAACACGTTACCACTGTACTAACCTACTGGAGGTTTTATTGTTTTAACCAGATTAAAATTTATTGAGTAAATATCATTCAACCTGATGATAAGCAATAATCGTTCCAATATTAAAAAGGATTAAAAGAAATAATCTCATAATCTATGAAGAGGATAATCTTGCAATATGAAGATTAAAATTTTGTCTTTACATGTCTTTACCAATCTCAGTCACACGTTTTATATAAAATATAGAATCACAGCAATTCATGACACTGAACGTGTAGTAATTTAAAGATATATAACAAAACGTACAGATACAGGTTTTATATATATATATATATATATATATATGTATATACATACATATATATACATACAAACATATATATATGTATATATATATATATATATATATATATATATATATATATATACATATATACAGTATACATACATGTATATATATACATATATATACAGTATACATATATATATATATATATATATATATATATATATATATCACAAAATGTGTTATACGAGGTGCCTGGCTTAACTAAAAGACCAAACCGAGAAATGAAGAAAGAGCAAATCAGACTAAGTTATAATAGCAGAGAAGGATCTTGAGATAAAGGTAAAAAAAACGATAGTTTTCCGAACCTCCGAGAGAAGCATTTCTTGAAGAAGAAAGTGGAAATGAGATGTTAATGATTGGTTTATTAACTACATCAGGACGGCCTCTTGTAAGAGAACTAATAGTTTGGAATGGTTTTCAACGGTATAAATCGAACCACAATATATTGGAACTTCTTGTTTGGCAGCTTGTAATTTATAAATGTGAAAAGGTTTTCTAGGGCCTGGTGTGGACCCCTGGTCCCCCAAGTTGATACGAGAGCAGCAAGAGTCATGGAGCCAGAAGTATACCCGGATCAATTTTGTCCTATTGGATCCAAATGATAAAAGTTTTATAGCATTCCTCTGAAACTTTTGTCATTTACTTTTTCTGGTCTAAGCGACCTGTCCATACGGGAGTCGGAGAGGTACTATAAGCCCTTGATGTAGAAAATGGGTTTGGGTGTGAATAGGCAGTAAGAGAACTTGGCAAAATGTGTGCCCTCTTAGTAGACTGAATTATGGATCTGTTAACGTAAACTGATGTTAAAACGACTGTGGTCATCGATATCAGAATCTTTTTAGTTATAAATTATTTCGCTTAATAAGGACACGTCTTGAAAACAAGGAAAATATATGAAACAATTACTCTTTCC
>NC_090761.1:4762868-4790368 GCF_036898095.1 Palaemon carinicauda
AAAATTTTCACCGAAGATAGACCTTAGGTCATGGACGACCCCACTGAATTTGGAGCTGATCCAGATCCGGATTTGCATTTTTGTGTGTCTTTGGACAGGATTACGTCAAAATTACTCGATAGACATTACTTTACTTTACTTACTTTGATGGGTGCTTTTCCGGTCCCATACAGCAGGGGAACCCCACTCTCTACAGGACCTCCACTGTCGTTGTATCTTATTCGTTCAGAGTATTTAACGTATCATGTCTCATATTCTTCATTTATTGTTAAATCGTCACTGTCAAAAGACTCATGAAATAAGGAAGTTTTCAGTTTCCTCTTGAAAGCCTTAATGTCTTCAATCATTCGAATGGTTCGTGGGAGCTTATTATATAAACTCGGGCCGCATATTTAAAGGCTCTGGAGCCTACAGTAGACATATATCCATGTTCCAATAGTTTGAAGCCATCTGTAACTATTCTCATGTCGACACGATTTGGCTGTGCAATATGTAGCAATTCTCTTAAGTATTTTGGACGCCCGGTTCTGATAACTTGGTGGGTTATTGTACATATTTTAAATTCAATTCTCGCTTTAATCGGTAGCCTGTGTAAATCGATTAGTATAGGGGTGATCCTTTCTCTAGGTGGGACACCTTTTATCAGTCTTGCTCCTCTGTTTATTATGTTTTGTAATTTCTTAAGTTGCACTTTTGGTAAATTGTAGTAGATAAAGGTGACAAAATTTTCACCACAGATAGATCTTAGAACATGGACAAGCCATTAAATTTTGGAGATGATCCAGATCAGGATTCTAGTTTATTTATTTAGTTATTTATCTGTTTCTTTTGACAGGATTACGTCAAAACCACTCTACGGATTTTGACGAAATTTTCACCACCTCCCCATTAAATTTTGGAAATTATCTGGATCCTGATCAAGATATGGATTTGCATTTTTCGACATTTTAAAGATAACATCGAAACATATTGACGGATTTGGGCAATATTTCCACCACATATGGATCTTAGGCAATGGACGATTTCATTAAAACCTTTAGCGGAGGTCAGGAATCTCTGATTACTCTTGTTATTGCTATTATTAGCTTATATTAGTAGTAATAATAGTTATTGTATATGTAGTATAATCACGACAATGTAATATTGAATACTAGGAAGTCTATAATTACTTATTACTCTTATATTGTACAGTGCTTAAAATACATAAAAAACGTTACAAACTAGAGGCTTCGAAGACCTAGCTGATCTTTTTCAGTTAACAGATAATTTTGTGAAATCTTGCACAAAATTGGAACGAATGGCTTGAAAGGTTTTTGATATGATCAATTATTTTGGTAATTATAGTCAATTTTATTTCTTCTCTCTCCGAAACCCTCTAGTAATTTTTAATGAAATCCAAACAGCAAAGCATCGATGATATCATTATTATTATTATTATTATTATTATTACTATTATTATTATTATTTTTATTATTATAGATGGAGATGGTTTGGACATACTCATCGCACCCTCCAAGAGAGATTAGTTCACCAAACGTTCAGCTGGGCTCCACAAGGCACTAGAAGAGTTGGAAGACCCAGGCCTACATGGCTGAAGACTAAGAAGGGCGAAGTAGACGATGATGTATGGTGAAGTATTATTATTATTATTATTATTATTATTATTATTAATTACATGTGTGAAAACGCAATTAACTGCAAAATATGCTCAGAAAAATTAAATGACCCTGTATAAAGAAAAAAAAAGTGCCACACCAAAATTATCAGAAGAAAGGGTGAAAGTAGACAAACATTCTCCGAGGCATGGAGGGGAAACTTGCCAACAATTTCCCTTTCCTGTGCAAATCTTTGTTTTCCGGAGGTCATCCATCTTTCAGAGGACATAAGTCGCCCTTCTTTCACTCTTGCCTTTTTCCTCGAATGGCCACTTTTCTTTCGCATGACTAAGAATTAGTCGTTCAACAACTCAGCGAAATTTATTATGTTTGCCGAGTAAAGGAAATGATCGCACCTTATTTTCAGGATACTTTTATAAAACTGATTGATTAGTGCATTGTTGGTGCCAAGGAATTACCTTTATTCCGGAGAATTAGTTTCTTACACATTTTTTAACTCTTTAGTTTTACTTTATACTTATATCTTGAAGTCTAAAACTAATCTAACTCTAATGCAAAGTATGTTGGTATTTACAACCTATAACTCTTATCAAGACTGGTCCGACACAATACCAAGACAAGAAAGGAAAAGGAAAAGAATAGTTTTTCGCTTTAAAATTCCTCTTTGTTTTTTCTCTGAACTGAAAAATTTTCTTTTCTTATTCTTGGCAGAATAATACATAATTTCTATAATACTGAAAGACAACTAAAAAATAATCGTAATCATAAATATTTTTACAATCATGAATGTGCACGTCCAAGCATGTTTCACTTTGTATACCGTCATATATATATATATATATATATATATATATATATATATATATATATATATATATATATATATATATATATATATATATATATATCTCTATTAATTGCAATACTTAAACTACTGCTCGTCCCTATTCACATTTGTACATTCTCGGCCATATGTACGTTCAGCCAATTGTCCGTTCGGTTAAATGTCCTTCGGTTAATTGTCCTTCGGTTAGATGTCCTTTGGCTAAATGTCCTTCGGCTAAATGTACTTTGGTTATATGTCCTTTCGGTTAAATGCCCTTCGGTTACATGACCTTCGGTTAACTGTCCTTCGGTTAAATTTCCTTCAGTTAAATGTCCGGCCCTTCGGTTACATGACCTTTAGTTAAATGTCCTTTGGTTAAATATCCGTACGGCTAAATGTCCTTCGGTTAAATTGCCTTCAGTTAAATGTCCGTTCGGCTAAATGCCCTTCGGTTACATAACCTTTGGTTAAATGTCCGTTCGGCTAAATGTCCTTCGGTTAAATTTCCTTCAGTTTAATGTCCGTTCGGCTAAATGTCCTTCGGTTGAATGTCCTTCGGGTAAATGTCCTTCGGTTAACTGTCTTTCGGTTAGATATCCTACGGTTAAATGTCTTTCGGTTAAATGTCCTTCGGTAAAATGTCCGGCTAGAGCGACCAAAGGGAAGAACATCAGACCGCGAATAGTTGTTGGATATTAAGGAGTAATAAAAGGACTACAAAAGATGTAGTCCTAATGATTCTACCCTGTCCTTGAGAACAATAGAAAGTTAGAACAAAGTTGTGAGTTTCTTACAGATTAATTGCTTCCAACCCTACGAAGTAGAAGTTAAAAGAGGTCGGATATCAAGATGGAAAAATATGGAAACAGGATTAAAAACCTGATGTAGCTAAGGGCCGATGGGAAGTCACAGATTCTTAGTACTGCCTACAGTGTGCCGCATGAGTTGCACAAGCACTACTACCTCGCTACGGGAAAGGCTTTGTTGGATTTTATTTTTCTGTTTCCGTTTAGTTGTAAATCAAATTGTGAACATGAAATATTGGGATAGTGGTCATGATTCAAGACAAAACATATAAAAAGTTATTGTTACAATAAACTATAATCAGTTCGGTCTAATTTAATCAGATTTGATATTTTAGGCAGCTTGCAAGGTTTCATGTACACCTTGAATTTTATCTTTTATCTTGCATATAGTATGTATGTACTTGTCCTGTATTATTTATGCATAATTATACTATTTAATCCTGCTTGAAACCACCCTTCCCTTATCAAATAAAGCTAAGAAAGGTTTAAATCGAAGATTATGTATCAAATGCCTTTAGTAAAAATTACTTGAGAGGGGAAGTGGGAATAGACAAAAAGCTAAATGCTAAGGAAAAGAGCCGATTGGTTCATCGCCATTGAAGCCGGATCGATGCAATTGAAAAATAGCGATGCACTTCAGATGTGATGAGCGGGTTGGACTGAAGTGGTTACATGAATCACCTGAGAGAAGAAGAGTCGGGGGAAAATTAGAAAAAAAGAAATAGAGATGTATCTATCATAGAGATGCATTGCGAGAATGTGCTGTTCGGGTTAGAAATTATTTAAAATCTAGTTAACGTGGTGAAAGGGTTTGTGTATCACCATGATCAGCAAAGCTGTACTAATCAGGGCCACCCACACTAGGTTGGTTTGCTGTGAGCGATCAGACAATAGTCTCCTACCATCACCAATCATCAGTTGATCAGAGTGGTGATGAAAAATGGTCAACCCCAGACGCGAATTAAGAACATATCTGAGGCCTTTGTCCTGCAATGGACCAGAAACGGGTGCATTTTTTGTTTTTGGTTATATATTTTATATACATCTATATACATATACATATTAAAATAAACATATGCTTGTGGTGTGTATGCATGTGTTATTAACGGGCGTGTGCATCTATTTGTCTGTATGTGTGTCTTAGCATGGTTTAGGTTACCGATGTACCACATAGCAGGGAAACAGTTATCTGGGTTTTGAACCCCGTACTGGAAGGGTATTGCTCCTTATATGGCAGAATATCTTCCTTCTTGATAGCAATGGAAGGCACGAGTTTTAATTATGTAGGGTGCAAAGAAAAACCTTTACGCCACCTAGCCGGGGACATCAAATTTGCATTGGGATACCCTCGAATCATTATTGTAAAACTGAGATAAAAGGATGATAGATCTCAGGAGGTTTGCATGTGCTTGGACGGGGTACATGGGGAAACGTATTGGATGGCTAATTTGATCAAGAAGAATAGTCTTGAGGATTTGCAGTTAGTGAAATAGATGTAAATGGACAAAGGTGTTTTATCTAAGCTCCTGAACGAATTTTATTTGAAAAATGGGGTGTAGTGTACTTATAGTGGCAGGAAGACATTATGGCTAGAGTAATAACTATGATTGTGGCTGCATAATCCAAGAGTGGAGAAGACTGAAAGAAAATTTCTATAGGAGAGTCTGAATCTGTATCCTACCAATTTGAAGAACTGGAAACGGTAGTTGTGTTATGCAATTTAATTACAGAAACATGTGAAATATATGGGTTGCTGATAGGTATGGAGTTTCAGTAATTAAATAAGGATGGAGAGATACTTGATTGTTGGTAATAATCGGTTTCCAAAGAAAATACCAATAATTGTACTTAAGAAAAAATATTTCAGAACCGAGTTTACTAAATTATATAAAAGCGTAGATGGAAAAGCAAGTAGATGAGTAATGGCGGGAAGAAGTGGATGAAGGTTTATTTGATCAAAATTAGTTTGAAGCAAAAGATAAAGCAGATGTAAGCTGGAGAGGTTGATATAAAGTGTGGCTTTAAATGTAATCAAAACAAGTGGGTGTGAATTGCATATAAAAGGCAAGGGTTGAAGAAATAGAGATGGAAAGAACTGATGAGGTGTCTTCATGATAAGCTGATGGTGTTAAATGGTCAACAGAGAATATAGGTAAGTATGAATGTTTGGGGAGATGGATTGAGGAATGATAAATGACATAATGAGGACAAAACGGATTAGTGAAATTGAAATTGTTTTGGGTGAAGTCGCCTGATGGAAGATAAAGAACATATGCTGGCATACAAGTGGATGGATATGGTATTCAAGAATAAAAAGAGATAGAAAAACGTTGACCAGTAATACAAAAAGAGAAAGAACTAAAACTTGAGTTACAAATAAAAAACAACTTTACAAAGATGTAAAAGCGGAAAGGTTAGTTGTCAAATTGGCGTCAGAATAAAAAAAATGAAAAATAAAGGGTACTGTTCGAAATGTATGTTGCCGTCTGTTAGTTGAGGGAATATTTTAAAGGATTCCTGAATTTAGAGAATACAAGAGAGGCAATTAAAAGGTTGAAAAAAAAAGACGTTTATGAGATTGCAAGGGAGATTTTAAGGCGCTGAGGTGAGTATGAGACTGGGTAGAGTTTGCAAAGTATACTGTAGAGTGTAGATGAGAAAGGGGTTTTGAAAGAATATGTGGAGAGAGAGAGGAGAGAGAGAGAGAGAGAGAGAGAGAGAGAGAGAGAGAGAGAGAGAGAGAGAGAGAGAGAGAGAAGTGTTACTCTTTTATAATTAATCATACTATCTCCTTTGCTTTCGATCACGGCGATTGATGCATATCGATTAGCTGTTGACGACCTTAGTTTCAATTAAGACTGTTACTGGAATACTCATTGAACTATACTAAATTCTGCGATGATGAGCTGTGCTAAATAAGGAAACAAAGAATTTGAATGGTTCTTTAATAGATGATAATGATGACTTGGAACTAATACAGAGAGCGCCACTGACTGCTCTGTTAATGTGACTGACTGGACTTACTGTCATGGAATTGGGCCAATTGCCGGTTTAGACGTTCCAGTCATTGTATGGGAGACAGTATCAACACACAAACATATACTGTGTATATATATATATATATATATATATATATATATATATATATATGTATATATATATATATATACATATATATATGTATATATTTATATATATACACATATATATATGTATATATATATATATATATATATATATATATATATATATACACGAATAGATGCAGATTTAGTCGTAGTAAAACTCGCTGAACTCTACACCAAATGTCGGCAAGAAAGCTCTATACCTACAGTTTGAAAAAAACTATTATTATACTAATTCACCAAAAGAACACACAATAGACCTGAAAAATTACCGCCCAATAAGATTACTCTCCGTAATATATGAAATATTTACAAAGTTCATATTAGGCCGACAAGAAAGACAGCTAGATTTAAATTAACCAAGAGAGCAGGCAGGCTTTAGAAGTGGGTATTCAACAACTGACCATATCCATGTAATTAACCAGCTAATAGAAAAATCAACAGCGTAGGACAAAACACTAGGTACGGCATATATAAACTATAAGAATGCTTGTGATTCTGTCAAAACTTCATCAGCAATGAAAGCCTTTCAAAGACAAGAAATAGATGAATCTTATATTTATAAGAACACATGTACGGGACGTAAAGTAATTATAAAACTACATAAACATAGTGAGAAAATTTCCGATTAAGAAAGGAGTTAGACAGTGACCCCATCTCCTAAATTATTCACAGAATGCCTAGAAAGATTTTTATAAATTTAAATTGAGAAAATGTAGGAATTAATTTTAATGGGGAATGCATTAACAACTTAAAATTTGCAGATGACATAGTTCTGTTTAGTAAATCATGGGAGAGACTGCAAAAGATGATAGATTTGAATAGCGAAAGCAGAAATGTAGGACTGAAAATGAATTTGAGTAAAATTACGATAATGTTCAATAAAACTGCAGAGACAACAGATAAGAGTTATAGACGAACCTCTTAGAGATTGTTAAGAAAAATACTTACGTACCACAAACAAAAAGCGTTTCCCCAAGACACGAAACCGAAATTAAAAGAAGGATAAGCATGGGATGGAGAGCTTTTGGTAAACAAAATGAGATTTTGAAAATTAAAATGCTACTTTCTCTAAAAAGAAAATTATTTGATCAGGTGGTCCTACCAGTATTAATTTATGTATCAGAAACTTGGAGCCTTAGAACATAAGCTACTTACAACTCAAAGAGCTATGGAAAGAATAATGATGGGAATAACACCAAGAGACAGAAAACGAGCACCATGGATACAAGAACAAAATAAAGTAGAGGATATTCTAACAACATGTAAGAAAAAGAAATGGACATGGTCAGGACATATAATGAAATGGACAGATAATAGATAGACGTTAAGAATAACAGAATGGGTCCCTAGAGATTGCAAAAGAAGCAGGGAAAGAAACAGAAGACGAGGAATTGACGAACTAAGAACGTTTGAAGGTGTGGACTGGCATAAAAAGGCCATAAAAATACGCAAGTGGAAGGACATGTCTGCGGCCTTTGTTCTGTAGTAGACTAGTAATGACTGATGATATATATATATATATATATATATATATATATATATATATATGTATGTGTATATATATATATATATATATATATATATATATATATATATATATATATGCCCAAACGTCCTTACATGTTAGAGAAATTGCATCAGAAAAGTTTATGTGAAATTGTTAGAAAGGAGAAAAGAAACGACGAGTGAAATGAAATCGCTGTAAAACATTCGCGATGCCAAGCCGTGAACCGTACATAAGAGAAGAACTTCTCGTGTGAGATGGCTCGAAAAGGGAAGGATATTGCCTTTGAGAGAGAAGTTCCGTTTATGGCAAATTACGTAACATTGGTGAACAAAAGACTGCTCTCTCTCTCTCTCTCTCTCTCTCTCTCTCTCTCTCTCTCTCTCTCTCTCTCTCTCTCTCTCTCTCCCCTTAAATCGCTTTACGGAAATATATTTTTATATCTTTCCCATTATCTTATGTCTTCAATATGGAGTTCAACTGTTCAAGAGAAAAGGAGAAAATTGAAGTGAGAACAAAGCTATGCCTCTCTCTCTCTCTCTCTCTCTCTCTCTCTCTCTCTCCTCTCTCTCTCTCTCTCTCTCTCTCTCTCTCTCTCAATTACGTGTGCGTATGTTTGTAAAATACTACCTTTTCCTTTTGTGATTTAAAGATAAAATTTTTTGCAACTCTCATCTTCCTTCAGGGGATGAGGACGTTGAACAGATTTTGTAGAGCGTAGCTATAGACTCTCGTGCATCTTTCGACAAAAAGTCTTAAAATATAAAAAAAAAAAATGTCTAAGGGTTTAAACTGCCTTCAGTAAACCCGATTCTTTTTCATGCCGAAAGCTCGCTTGTCTGCATAAACAATTACAGTTGATGTGGGCTCGTTGCGTTGTGAAAGTAGTATCAGGTGGGCTTGAAATTTGCAGAATGAATTGGACATTTCCTGATGATTCTTCTGTACCCATCCATTTATAGGCTGTGTCTACTAGAAGCGTACTTCCCTGTTCATTCAATACCTATTTTATAACGTTTCTGTGTATGTTAAATTCCCAATTTTGCGCATTCATGTTATTTTAGAAATGTAATTCCGAATACAGATAAGCAAGATATAAATAGAATTAATCTTAAACATCAGTCATCTTAAACTAATAATGTTATGCATAAATGTCCTTGTACAATGAAGGATCGCAAAATTCCTTTGGGTTTTTAAAATTCTCCTATATTCCACTTAAGGCTTAAGTTAAGCCTTAACTCTATTCTTATATTCTGACATTTCTATTCTAAAAAAGGCATTGACAGACAGATCTGTCGTAAATCTAGATAGATCAACGTTTCAAATCTTCCCTTTCAATTTGTTCAACCCTTACATTAACCTCTTCAGTCATCCTTTTATCATTACTAATATTATCTCACAAATTAAGCAACGAGTACACACCACTTCACTACCTGCCTATGACACTTTCCCTTCTATTCATAAAAATTTCAAAATCCATAGTACAGCAACTAGCTATCATCACTGATCAGCACTATTATCTACAACCACCACGTAATGCCTTTTCCCATAAAAAAAAAAATCTCCTTTGATTATAACAAAAAACTTTCGCAAATGTCTCACATAAATCAGAAAGTGATTTTGTCCCTTACCTCATATCTACAGTTATAGCAAACCATTTACTCGATAAAATAAAATCTGTTTGAAATATAAATGTGAAATGTTTCGGTTCTCTTCAAATCCTAAGCGCTTTAGCACAGCCTTGTTCATCGCCAATAAGGTTTTCTCATTACAAATCAATAGAAACACATAGTGTTCATTACAAATACTGATTTCTGAGGCAACTTGGTGAGCGCTAAGGTTAAGGCAACAATACTAGACACTAGACCCCCACAAACTCTTCATTTCAAGTATTTCTAGGTAGTAGGTCGGCCAGGGCACCAGCCACCCCTTGAGATACTACCGCTAGAAAGTTATGGGGTCTTTTGACTGGCCAGACAGTAGTACATTCAATCCTTCTCTCTGGTTACTGTTCATTTATCTTTGCCTAACACATATACCGAATAGTCTGGCCCAATTCCTTACACATCCTCTTCAGTCCTCATACACCTGACAACGCAGAATACCAAACAATTCTTCTTACAGCACTGTAATTGTTCAGTGGCCACTTTTCTCTTTGTAAGGGTAGATGAGACTCTTTAGCTATGATAAGCAGCTCTTCTAGGAGAAGGACACTCCAAAATCAAACCATTGTTCTCTCATCTGGGATAGTGCCATAGCCTCTGTACCATGGTCTTCCTCTATCTTGGGTTAGAGTTCTCTTGCTTGAAGGTACACTCGGGCACACTATTCTATCTAATTTCTCTTCCTCTTATTTTGGTAAAGTTTTTATAGTTTACATAGGAGATATTTATTTTAATCTCGGTGCTCTTCTTAAAATATTTTATTTTTCTTTGTTTCCTTTCCTCACTGAGCTATTTTCCCTGTTCGAGCCCCTGGGCTTATAGCATCCTGCTTTTCCAATTAGGGTTGTAGCTTAGCAAGTAATAACAATAATAATAATTAGGCTTTTAGTCCATATGGAGTTGTTTCAGGCAAGAGCCCTTATTTTTAGTCTTTGCAGGCAAGCCCTAAAACTGAGCCAAATATACATTCGAAAAGCATCTTGGTATTTTTTGAATTCTCATTTATTTTAGTAACTGGCAACTGCGCTCCTCTTTTATCTACATACAAAATGATCTGAAAATACAAAATGTAGAAAAATAAACCCTTCGCTTTAAGAATGCCTCATTTCACTCTAAAATATCGCTTCTCTCTTTTCAATTTTTTGCGGAACAATTTCCTTTTGTCTTCTCAATTTTTCACCTTCCTCCCACCAAAGAAATTCGTTAGATCATTTCTCCCTCTAAATTGTCTTCTTTATCCCCACATCCTTCCTCCCCACTCCCATCTATTTGACAATTTTCCATCGTCCTGCCTCATGCTCCATTAATTATTCTATAATCAGCCTCTTCGTCTCTCCTTATTATTTCGTATAACTAAAACAGGTACTTGCACTCAAAAGACAGCAAATGGAAAACTGTGTGGGGCCTTCTTTTCTTTTTCACTTTCCCGTACATTAGTTCATTCTATGCACTTCTCTTCGATTATTATTTTTCCCAAGGGCTCTTTGTTGTCTGTGTATTCTCCTCGTAAAACGAGTGCTGGACTTGGAAATAATGTAGCACTTTATAAATATAAATAATAAAAAATAAAAAGCTGCTATTGCGAACTAGAGCAAATCAGTCACCCGTTAAGATACTACCGCTAGAGAGGTATGTGGTCCTTTGACTGGTTAGACAGTAACACATAGGATCCCTCTGTCTGGTTACGGTTCACTTTCCCTTTGCCTGCAGACACACATGCACACACACACCGAATAGTTTGACCTATTCTTTACTGATTCTCCTCTGTCCTCATACACCCGACAACAATGAGATTACCAAACAATTCTTCTTCACCCAAGGGGTTAACTACTGCACTGTAATTATTCAGTAGCTACTTTCCTCTTGGTAAGGGTAGAAGAGACTCTTTAGCTCTTCTAGAAGAAGGACACTCCAAAATCAAACCATTGTTCTCTAATCTTGGGTAGTGCCATAACCTCTGTACTATGATCTTCCACTGTTTTTAGTAAGAGTTCTCTTGCTTGTGGGTATACTCGGGTACACTATTCTATCTAATTTCTCTTCCTCTTGTTTTGTTAAAGTTTTTATAGCTTACATACGAAATAATTATTTCAATGTTACTGTTCTTAAAATATATGATTTTTCCTTATTTCCTTTCCTGGGCTATTTTCCCTGTTGGGGCCCCTGCCCTTATAGCATCCAGGTTTTCCAACTAGGGTTGTAGCTTAGCAAATAATAATAATAATAATAATAATAATAATAATAATAATAATAATAATAATAATAATAATAATAATGATAATAATAATAATAGTGGTGGACAATAAGATAAATACAAAACTCTAGTAACAGCAAGTCTAAAATAATTATTCAAGGAGAGGTTTTGTTTGGAAATCTTCCATACTTAAAGACAATGGTATGAACACCCCAATGCCTTATGGCCATTGATATCACTATTGCTAAAGTAATTTCTCGTAACTGAATGGCACAGGATCCCTGGACAACATTCTACCAAAGTGGAGGCTGTCTTTATTCAAGAATGAGATAATTAATTAGAATATCTTCAATAGGTCTCCTACTTGGCCGTACTCCACGAGCTTCCCCTTTAAATGGTTAATGGAGTACTTTCAGCTTCACTCCTGGTGCTTCTATCGATTGAATAACTCCAGGATACTCTACTGTTTTTCATTGTCTTCAGACCGACAATAATTCTTGTCAAAGGTATTTCATAGCCTTTGTTGCGGATGATAGCAGGTTTGAAAGGGGTTTTGATATTACCTTACACAGGCGTACCTTACTCTCTTAATCTATCTGGTTTTAGTCTCTTAAGTACTGTTCATTTTTGTGCATTTACAATTTTAGGATTATCTATTTGTTTATTTAGTATTTTCGCCTTCATTCATTAACCGATCTTTTGCTTGACTGATTTTTTCATATAATTCTGTTTTATGAAAATATAGATAGTAGTTTTGTATACAACACACACACGTTTATATATATATATATATATATATATATATATATATATATATATGTATATTCTTGCGAAGCTGGTCTAGTGTAAAGTAAATACAATAGTTTATTCATGATTTATTTATATACTTCATTTGTACATTGAAGAGATGAATAGCTAGTTCGTAAGATAAGTTCCTCTCGAGTAGATGTAATTTTATTATGCAAATTACATAAAACTTTCGCCGTTAATTTCATTGTATTCTTCACTTCAAGTCAGTATATGTAAATTTACGTTATTTTTAAGAATTAACTTTTTATTGCACGTATTTTTGTTACGAAGTCTTACATAAACTGTTTAAGAGTGTTATGTAACCCATACGAGATATGAACAAGGGCTTATGTAAATGTTTTTTATATTTTTATGAGGTATTGTGTCATGTTTGAGAGAAAATATGCAGTTCTGATATTGAGCCATGTGCTTTGGAATTTTCCCAAAAAACCTAGTGATAGAATGTTATCTTTTTTATTCTGTGGACTAAGGGTGGACGAAGCTAGATGACCGAGAGAGTTCGTCTCGTGTTGCGAGGATACGTGTTCGAGAGAGCAATACTTGGTAACTCTGATGCTGTTAGGCCAACGACACCCCCCCTGATTCCAGATCTTCTGGAAGCTTCTGGAAGTAGCTAAGTCTTATATAAGTGACCCCCAGGGCTGCATAGCAGTGGTAAAGAAGCAACTCTCTTCTGAAAGAGCCAAAGTGCCTCCCTCACTCTCTCCCTCCGATTGTCTACAGTGTGTCCTCTCCTAAGTGACTGCCCAAAGGAAATCGTGTGTTGAAACGATATGTAAGACGAAACGGTGATTCTGAATTGATTGTACTGGGGTGGGCGTTGGCATTGTGTAGAGTTTTTGTAACTGGCCCTGTAGTAAGGTGAAAAGTACTTGAATCGTGATCTGGTTATCTATTCTCATTAAGTATCAAACTTAAATATTGTATTCAGATATAATTTCAAGGGAAACAAGGGATTGCATGATTTTCAAAAGTGTTCTTTCTTTTTTCTTAATCTAAGGTTTATTCAGATAAAATAGTTCAAGTCAAATTGTTATATAATTTTCAGATCATAACATTTTTGTCTTAATCTAAGTTGTGTTCAGACCTAATATTTCGAGTGATTTATTTGTTTTATGGAAATACTTTAAAAGTGTTGTAATTTATATAGAATATATTTATTTTTGTAAAGAGAGTATTATTTTAATCACCAGTGTTTATTGCAACCTCGCTGGTATCCTGTAAAGAACCATTGTAAGTTTGTTTGAATAATTCCTAAGAATAATTACCCAGTTTAGTTTTGAGTGTACTTAAGAGACCTTTGGATATTCAGTGTTTTATATATTGCTATCAGGGAGTTATTTAACCGTCTCAGAGTTGCGTATTAATATTTTTGAGTGTAACACATTTAATGTAAAAGCAAACAGAGGAGTTTGGAATTCTAGAGGTTGTTTAGCTTAACAGCCGTAATATATATAATATTATATGTTTGGTTCCCACACACGAGCCATAGTATAATAAAGTTTTGGTGCCCAGACCCTGGAACCATCATAGTATAATAATATACTGTATGTACAAAGTCGTATATATACTGTATAAGTGTGTGAGTATGTGTATGTTTTTGACTTTGTGTGCGTTCTGTGTATGAATGTAATAAGCTTCATGAAGACTCCGGAAATGTACTGCTTGCTCTAATATTAAGTTAGGTTCTAACACTAAAAAATATTACAAATAATATGGTGTAATTCAGGGTGTATAAGATATTGCTAAGAAATCATTTCTGACTCTATTAGTTGCTGGTCTGTGCTCACGAAAATATTTGCTTTAATGACGGGACGAAAGAAATGGCTTATTTACCGCTTGACAGGATGCACTCTCTTATTGGGTAATTTCCCAACTCTCTCTCTCTCTCTCTCTCTCTCTCTCTCTCTCTCTCTCTCTCTCTCTCTCTCTCTCTCTCTCTTGGGAATATGAATATTATCATTCCTAGCGAAAGGGAAATACACTTACTATATAATAAACCTTAAATAAGAAGTTAATTGTAGCAACAATTACAGAAATTATAATTATTATAATGAAAACGCTCAAACAAACGCATGATTTACCCCATAGGAAATATACACGGAACAATTCAAGAAGTAAAATAGCGAGTCTCACACGTAATTAAAAGCTGGCACCTCCTTAAAATGAAAATGGTGTTGTCCACAAAGATGAGGAGTCAGTAGTGCTGTCAAATTACATATTTTTCAGAGAATATTGCAATAGATCTTGAACTGATTGCGACAGAATGTTGACTGGTTCACATGAAGATTATTTGATGCTGAAAATCCGATGAAATCCGATGTAACCATTTGATTCATATTGCTCCAGGAATCGGTCACGCACTTATATCTTATTTCACTTCTTGTTTTTTGAAGTTTTTGTGGTTTATATATGAAAGATCTGATTTAATGTTGTTACTGGTCGTAAAATATTTCATTTTGATTGCTCATTACTTCTCTTGCAGTTTTTTTCATTCCTTATTGCCTTTCCTCACTGTGCTTATTTTTCCCTGTTGGAGCCCTTGGGCTTATAGCATCTTGCTTTTCCAAGTAGGGTTGTAGCTTAGCAAATAATAATAATAATAATAATAATGATAATAATAATAATAATAATAATAAAAGAAACATTAATGAAAAATCACACTGTGTCAACCTAAATTTATATTTATACATCAAAATTAAAGATTATTATAAGTAAACGTCGTGATACTTGCATCTGGTAAAAAATGTAAATTTTCACCTGATGGTGACAATCCTCATTTCTCTCCAAGTAATGTATCATGTACTGAGAATAGTCAGTGCGTTGGTCAAGCATCAACCCCTTACTGAAATACTATTACTAAAGATTTATGGGATACTTAAAGGACAACACATAGACAGTACATCGAGTAGACAGGCATTTTCCTTGCATGTTTCAGTTTTCCTCACACAACTAAGAACACTAGGCATACCATACCTTACTCTCGTTTAAGTGGGTAGAATATGTAAGTGTTCTGTGGTTATTTGCCCATACAGTATTATTATTATCATTAGCTAAGCTACAACCCTACTTGGAAAGGCATGATGTTATAAGATAAAGGGCTTCAACAGGGAAAATATCTCATCAAGGAAAAGAAATAGGGAAACATAGAAAGTGTGTCTGAGCATATATTATTATTATTATTATTATTATTATTATTATTATTATTATTATTATTATTATTATTATTATTATTATTATTATTATTATTATCATTGCTAGCTAAGCTACAATCCTAGTTGGAAAAGAAATATGCTATAAACCCAAGGGCTCCAACAGGAAAAAATTGCCCAGTAAGAAAAGGAAATAAAGAAATACATAAGCGATATAAGAAGTAATGAAAATTAAAATAAAATATTTTAAAAACATTAGCAACATTAAAACAGATATTTGATATATAAACTATAAAAGCACGTCTATAATCTTGTTCAACATAAAAACATTTGCTGAGAGTTTGAACTTTTGAAGTTCTACTGATTCAACTACCCGATTAGAAAAATCATTCCACAACTTGGTCACAGCTGGAATAAAACTTTTAGAGTACTATGTAGTATGGAGCCTCACGATGGAGAAGGCCTTACTATTGGAATTAACTGCATGTCCAGTATTACGAACAGGGTGGAACTGTCCGGGAAGATCTGAATGTAAAGGATGGTCAGAATAATAGAAAATTTTATACAATATGCATAATGAACTAATTGTACGACGGTGCCAGAGATTAATATCTAGATCAGGAATAAGAAGACCATAAGTTCCTATCCAACAAATTAAGAGGAGAATCAGCAGCTGAAGACCAGACAGGAGAACAATACTCGAAACAAGGTCAAATTAAAGAATTAAACACTTCTTCAGAATAGATTCATCACCAAAAATCTTGAAAGCCTTTCTCAATAAATTAAATTTTTGTGCAATTGAAGAAGACACAGACCTAATGTGTTTCTCAAAAGTAAATTTGCAGTCGAGAATCACACCTAAAAGTTTAAGTCATACAAAGTTAAAGAAACATTACCAATGCTGAGATCTGGATATTGAGGAGCCACGGTCCTTGACCTACTTACAATCATAGTTTTGTTAGGATTCAAACTTCATACCCCATAATTTGCATCATGTTCTAATTTTAGCTAAATTTCTATTTAGGGATTCAGCAACCTCAGATCTACCTTCAGGAGATGGAATTCATGCAAAGAGAGTAGCATCATCTGCATATGTAACAAGCTTGTTTTCAAGACCAAACCACATGCCATGTGTATATAGTATAAAAAGTAATGGGCTAAGAGCACTACCCTGAGGAACACTAAATATCTAATTCCTATACTCACTATGGTGCCCATCAATAACAAATTTTTGTGATCTATTTCTTAAAAATTCAATAATGATGCTAAGAAGCGACCCAACCACTCCCAACTGTTTGAGTTTGAAAACAAGGGCCTCATGATTAATATGGTCAAAGGCAGCACTAAAATCAAAGCCAATCATACGAACTTCCTGACCACAAACAAGGGATTTCTGTACAGCATTGGAGATTGTAAGAAGGGCATCATATGCTCCTAGGCCTTTACGAAAATCAAATTGCAAACTAGGGAACAGATGATTACCTTCAGCAAACCTATTAAGAGGTTTTTCCAAAACCCATTCAAAAACTTTAGGAAATATGGGAGTTATTGAAATTGGGTGGTATTCAGTTGTACTTGAGCTACCACAAACACATTTACATAGTGGAGTAATATTACCAATTCTCCAACAAGTGCTAAAAGCTCCTCTTCTTGCTAACTTGCGCAAAATAACAGATAACTTTAGAGTCTACACCTCCATAAGCATCAAGGTCCATCAAGAGAGCTTTAGTTTTACGAGATCGAAAAGCTAAACTTGTTAGGTTAGCCATAGGAAAACAGGAATTGGGAAGTTTGAGTTTCTCATTACTCTGCTTACTGTCAAACACGTCTGCTAAAAGGGTTGCCTTTTTCTTTGGACAGTGAGTGACAGAGCCATCTGGTTCAAGTAAGGGAGGAACTGTTGAATCTGCACCAAAGAGTTCAGATTTAAAGGTAGTCCACCACTTAGGCTCCTCGGTTGTACCAGAAAGGGTTTCTTTCATGGTTAAATTGTATTCTTTTTGAGTTGAAGCATAAACTCTTTGAACAAAAGCTCTAAGCTGAGTATAGTTATTCCAGGTCAAATCTGATCTGTTACCCTTCCAAAGATGATAGGCCTCCTGCTTCTCCAAATAAGCACGTCTACAATCATCATTGAACCATAGTTTGTCCTTTACTCGGTACCATAGTATACGAGAAGGGATACGCCTATCAATTATGTTGACTAGATTCTCATTCAAAGGGACAACAGGATCAACACTACTATACAATTGTGACCAATTCAATTATGTTCAGAAATAATAGAGATTAGCAAACCTGTACAGTTTTGGAAAGTTTACAACATCAGAAATCTACAAACAAATGTTTCCATTTGTGCAGGCACCCGAATGGCAGCCATTTTTTATCTTAAAAATGGCTCCCGTAGAATATAATTTTTGCACAAATCTTTGCTTCTCATTGACATAGAAAATAATTTCAAAATGTATTTCTCATGTTTTAGACCTGGGAAAGACAATGGTATAACGTTTCTTTCAGGCAGATCATTTATTTCCAGCAAACTTTGAGCTTTACAGGTAATTGGTTGGCCAGGGCACCAGCCACAAATTGAGATACTACCGCTAAAGAGGTATTGGGTCCTTTGATTAGCCAGACGGTACTACATTGGATCCCTCTCTCTGGTCACTGCTTATTATCCCTTTGCCTACACATACAGCTACACCAAATAGTCTGGCCTATTCTTTACATATTCTTCTCTGTCTTCATACACCTGACAACACTGAGATTACCAAACAATTCTTCTTCGCTCAAGGGGTCAACTACCGCACTGTAATTGTTCAGTGGCTACTTTCCTCTTGGTAAGAGCAGAAGAGACTCTTTAGCTATGGTAAGCAGCTCTTCTAGGAGAAGGACACTCCAAAATTAAACCATTGTTCTGTAGTCTTTGGTAGTGCCATAGCCTCTGTACCATGGTCTTCCACTATCTTGGGGTAGAGTTCTTTTGCTTGAGGGTACAATTGGGCCCACTACTCTAACTTATTTCTCTTCCTCTTGTTTTTTTTTAAGTTTTTGTACATTAGTTTATATATGAAGCATTTATTTTAAAGTTTTAGCTATTCTTGAAATATTTTTTTTTAATTATTAAATAATTTTCTTGTTTATTTATTCCATTATTTCCTTTCCTCACTGGGCTATTTTCCCTGTTGGAGCTATTGGGCTTATAGCATCCTAGGTTTTCAACTAGTTTTGTAGCTTAGCAAGAAATTAATAATAATAATAATAATAATAATAACCCGAGCCTATAACCTCCGATCGACCAATCAAAATTCGAGGCCCCTCTCTACGAACCAGAGCCGGGATATATAAGGACCCAGATGCAGCTAGAGCCTCACTTCTCGCCTGAAGACGGAGCAAGCAGTTCCGAAACGCGTCGCACTCCACTCCTGACTTTACCTGTTGTAATTTTCGAGTATTACTTGTACTTGTATTATTTACATCCAGCCCTAGCCTGAATTGTATCCTTCACCCACCTGATGACCTTCGCCACCTTGCTAGCTGAATGTAGCAACCCTGAAAAGAGAATTGTCTGTAGAATCGAGAAATTGGACAAGAAATTGAATTCTGTCGATGCAGGCATAGTATTCAACTCCACTTGTTTGAAGGAGGGTCTCCTACCAAGAAATAATAATAATAATAATAATTGCTACAATCATGGCTGCTTTGTGAGCTTGCTTTGGAAATATGTATTGAAAATTCAGGAAATGATGATGCTTGGATGGAAGCAGGTATATATGGGCTAGCTATCATGAGACAGAGCCTCCAAAACAGTCCCTATACGAGGACATTCCGTGCACATATCTATACATACATGGCTTTGTATGAGATTGCTTTGAAGTAGGTCTTCACAGAGATGCCACATCTAAAGACAGTGTATTCGGAAGCAAGTAATGGATTGCAGGAGACCTGGTCCAAATCAGCAAATGTCATTGAACAGCAGAAAATGTGGGAAGACAGAAAGTCATCGAATGACTTATTTAAATCAATGATGAATTATCTCTACCGAATTGAAACCATCCTGTTCTTTGCTGAAGCATACAGAAACGTGGATCTTAATCTCCATCTAGATTCTGAAAGCTGGTGAGGCACTCGGTAAACTTTTTTTTTAGATTGGATCGGACAAAATACAAATGACTCTGGCCAAGGTAGATCGCTGACATGCATCAATTGAAAACAAATAAAAAACTTGAAGCTGGGAATATATGTCACCAAGAGTGAGATTCCATTTGTGTCATTAGATGCAGACCACGCATGTTAGCAACTCAACTGGATGATGAAGGTCCACTCTGGCTTGGTTGGCATTTCAAATAATGCAAATACTAGGCAACGGTTCTTCTTGGCTTCTCCAGAGATGTCATGCCTCTCAACTGAGTTTAAACGATAATTTCAGCTTCAGGAAAACAATCCAGCAGGACATTATGATGTTCGGCTTGCAGGTATCAGGCAAGAACATGAAGCTGTAGAAAAAATCAAAACTTTGATATTGAGCCATGGAAATCCATTTTGTGCCAAAGGTGAGGAATTGTACAATTTCATAACACATGCATATGTACCACAACAGTATTTTCTGCAAATCTTGTATGTAGATAACAATGGACTGAAGCTTTACGAAGATTATGTTGATGAATGGATCAATGTAGATGTCAGTCCTTGGTCACCAGCCATAAAGCAGTACAGCATAATGTATATGCCTGGGAGTAAGAAGCAGACTTTAAAGGGTCGTGACTAAACAGTGGACATGAAAGTGACTAAAAATCTGTGTGGTCAACTGATGGTTTTACCAGATCTGAAAGGGGCATAGATCTAAAGAATGTTATTGGCAACCATAAATTCATTCTCATACTGAGAGCACTCTTAGCACCCGATGGATAAATGCTGCCATGTACTGACAATGCTAAATTGAACTTGAGAAGTTGACAAACATAGATAAAACAAATGACCAAAGACAAAACCCAGTAACAAGTACGCCAGCTGATGACCTTTAATCTGCTTCTGCATCGCCAACAACAGAACAGAAGATAGCTATTCTTAACGGAATGGTTATTGTCCAGAAGCTAATGATTAAAACTGGGGCACTAAGAGCACTGAAATATTTCGCCCTGGAATTTAGTGACAACCTAACAAGACAGATAAAAGAATTCAGTCAGGTTATTCTAGCATTTGATATCTACAAACCTGGGTCACTCAAAGGGAAACTTAGAGAGAGATGCCAACAAGGAAAGGCTTCTATAAGATACCAGAGAGCAGATGATACAAAGATCAAGCACATTTTGCTTAAATGCTTCCTGTCACATGATAATACACAATAAGACTTTACTGTCTACTTTGCTAAAAAAAAGTCCTCGATTAAAAAAGGATTCTCCTCAGTTAGTTATCCCATCTGCCTTGGGTAAGGCAAGGAGCAATAGAAACCTATACTTTGAAGATAATAATCACGAAGAAGCTGATATGCTGATTGATTTGCCTGGCAGTGGAGACCTCACGTTAGATTCCAGGCACAAAACTTGTTTTCCTCACACGTAATACATATGTATTATTTCTGGCTGCGGCACACTATTACAAACTGTGTAAGGACATCTCTTTCAATAGTATCAGGAGTCATGGATGTAGAACCAATCTGGAGAGCTTTGTGTAAAGAAAGGCCACAAGCATTACATGAATCTCATGCATTTAGTGGATCAGACAACGTTGGAAAATTCTCAAGCATAGGAATGTCAAAATGAGAAATAAATGAAAGCTCACTTGGACTTATCTAGAGCATTTCAGAAGCTACCACCAAGAGGTGATCTTACGTAAGAGGTCAAAAATGTATTGGTCCAATTTGTTTGTTCTGCGTACTGTCCAAAGGGTGTTAACTTTTCAAGTATACCTGATCTCAAATGGCATCTTTTCTGCAAAGAACTTGATAAAAGCAAGAGGTTACTACCTACTATTGGCGCACTTGAGCTACATATCAGCAGAGTGCGATAACAAATCCGAGTGTGGCGTCAAGCTTTCATCATACAACAAACACCGTTTGATCCACTGAAATTTGGCTATTATTAGGACACAAGTGGTCAGTTGCTGCCAATCACGACAGAAGCTTTTCTTGGTCCACAGGCCATCATAGATTTAGTGAGATGCCAGTGTTCGTGCAGAAGCAGCTTGCTGTGCACAGAACTCTGTCTTTGACTCCAAATGTACAAATGATGAAGATATTAACACTGAAAACGAGGAAAGCCATGATCGTGATTGAACCATATCTTAGCCTAAAAGCTTTATTAAATGCAAGTTTTGTTAAACCAAAAATTGAAGGTTATAAATTTGTATGATTATGTAATTTTAAATTTTTTATGATTATATAATTTTTAATGCACATATGAAGAGTATGGCTCAAAAAAACTTTAAAGACATATTGGCCACAACGATTTTAAAAACTGGCTAGATCAATGATACATTAGAAATAAACATTTGAGCATACCATAGTTGCTTTCTGCGGGCTCCAAAACATAAGAAAAGCATTTTGAATAAACTTTTCATAATTAAGAAACAGAGATATACAGAAATTCTTACTTTACGGATGCCATTTTATAAATTCAAAATGGAGTCAAGTGGGCATCTGGGCAAATGGAAGCATTAATTTTTGGATTAATGGTGTTTTAATCATTACAAAAATATATAACTTTTCTAATCTCTATAAACTTTGAACGAAGGTATTTTTATTGACATATGAACCTGACTAATTCCTCAAGCAAGAGACTCTACCCCAAGACAGTGGAAGACTAGGTACAGAGGTTATGGCAATACTTAAGACTAGAGAACAATGTATTGATTTTGGAGTGTCCTTTTCGTAGTGGAGCTGCTCACCATTAAAGTCTCTTCTACCTTAACCAAGTGATAATACCAAGGGCGTTGATAGTACCCACTGAAGTTCCAGTGGTTCCCAACCCTCGTCACTTGAAAAACCCCTGAGACAACTTATCTTACTCGAAGGAACCTCAATATAAGTATATATATATATATATATATATATATATATATATATATATATATATATATATATATATATATATATATACTGCTGTATATACATACATATATATATATATATATATATATATATATATATATATATACTGCTGTATATACATACATATATATATATATATATATATGTGTGTGTGTGTGTGTGTGTGTAGCCATTTTCCTTCTATTTTTGTTCAATGAATACTTCTTTTTTAGATATTTTAACATCTCAGCTGTTCCCAATTACTAAAGGACGGTTGAAAGAAAAATTGTGGATCTCTTTGTTCAAGGCAAAAGAACTAAGAAATTAAAATCTAATTACAGAAGTCCTAACCCATTTAACCTCCTTGGTCCTAACTGAACAGCTCATAACATTCATGAAATCCATTTAACGGTGCTATGCGAGTTTGGTTCATGACTCATACCGCCTTGAAACCCCATTGCTTCCCTGTTGTTCAAACCGTTTTACCATCAATTGTTATACCTACCTTTAGTAAAATGGAAGAAAATGAAATCTACGATTTCTCACGTATGTTTAACGAAGATATATAAGATTTCAAATAAAAAATTATTAAATAAAACATTAATTCTCACAGAACCCTTGGCCATAGTTCACGGAAGCCTATGGTTCCGGGGAATCCCTGTTAAGGAATGGCTGCGTGACTGAACAATTACAGTGCACTAGTTAACCCCTTGAGTGAAGAAGAATTTTTCGGTTATCTTAATGTTGTCAGGTGTATGAGGAAAGAGTAGAATGTGTTGAGAATAGGCCAGACCATTCGGTGTATCTGCAGGCAAAGGAAAACCAATGTAGTATTAATAACCTGGCCAGTTAGAGGACCCAATAACTCTCTAGCGATAGTATCTCAACGGGTGGCTGGTGTCTTGGCCAACCTATAGTCAGAGAGCTGGAAAGAGTTTAATTCACATTATAGAGTACAAGGTATTCGAATAGCTAATTAGAATGAACGTCTTTCGTCATAACGAAAATGAAACCTCTTAAGTTGCGCAATTAGGAAATTAATTTATTAGAGAGAACTTGACTCATTGCAAAACATTTCCCTAGAAAGACCATTTTGATGTAAAATGACTCGTGTTTATATTGATACTGATACTAATGGCAACAAAGAACAAACTAAGACTAAATGGGGCTTTTTTATAAATAGTTTACTGAACAACAGTTTTCAGAAAACACAAGCTTTATCATATAAGACTGGTCTTACCTGTATGTTCCAGGTTTGAAATGAGCAAAATCTTAGGCTTCAACATTTCTTATGGAGGATATTAAGAAATGACCTCTCCTAGCTAAACCTTAGAATTGCGCAACTTAAGACGTCTCATTTCCAAATGACCTCTCCTAGCTAAACCTGTGTATATATATATATATATATATATATATATATATATATATATATATATATATACACGCAGAGAGAGAGAGAGAGAGAGAGAGAGAGAGAGAGAGAGAGAGAGAGAGAGCGCTGATCTATATGAATTAAAATGCAAAGAAAACATAAGGAACGGAGGAATGTCAGCAAAATAGAGGCAAAATAAGAGATGCTGACTATCGAGAGAACTGAGAGAAACAAACGTGAAAATAGATAGTGTTTGCCTGATAATGTTTGTGAAAATGACTGTTAAGGATCTAACAGTACAGGGGTTGTTATTTGTCAGGCCAGTACGTCAAGGTCAACTATTACAGAGCTGGCCAGAATAAATTCAGCATCATCATCATTATCTCCTCCTATGCCTATTGATGCAAAATGCCTCAGTTAGATTTTGCCAGTCGTCTCCATCTTGAGCTTTTAATTCAATACTTCTCCATTCATCATCTCCTACTTCACGCTTCATAGTCCTCAGCCATATAGGCCTGGGTCTTCAGCTCTTTTAGTACTTTATGGAGCCCAGTTAAACGTTTGGTGAACTAATCTTTCTTGGGAAGTGCGAAGAGCATGCCCAAACCCTCTCCATCTATTCCTTTCCATGATCTCATCCACATATGGCACTCGAGTAATCTCTCTTGTAGTTTCATTTCTAATCCTACCCCAATATTCTTCTGACTGCTCTGTTCTCAAATCTGTTAAATGTAATAAATCTATCGGATGAAAAAAAAACATGCAGCCTAGTCAATATAAAGGATGAAAGAATGAACTCTAAGTAATTAAAATCTGAGATAAATAGTATTTTAGATTTCATGTAGCATATAATACAGATGCTTCTTAGAAGCAGAGAATGCCTCATAATCCAATAAAATGTCAAACATCTCAGACCAAATCTCAGTGGCTGCCTGAAGATTGTAAGGTATTATCTGGGTAAGGGAAAGGTTACAAAGGAGTGGGAGAGAGAGAGAAAAAAAGCTGTTTCTTGAGTAAAGGTAAATGTAATAGAGATGGTTGTAAAAAATATCAGACCATAATGTTGCTTAGTATGGCTGGTTCCTGCTAGTCAAAGAAAGGAGAGTGGATGGAGACATGAATTGGAATGAAAAAGTATATCCTTGAATGGCGTGCGGCATTATTTATATTTTCACATGAAGCTGTGCTGATTGGATAATGGAAAGTAATTAGTAAATTTGAAAACCTTTACAACAACTGAAATCGTAAAACGTCCACAGGAGTAAGGTTATAAGAGTAAATGTAAACAAATATAACATTGAATATTGATAAGAATGGGATTGGTTCGCATAAGTATTGGGAGTAAGCAGAATGAATGAGGGTAAGATGAGAAAACAGGTTAGTTGCAAATTAGTTGACTCATGAAGCGTAATGGGATGATTATGTGCATAATGTTGGGATTAGATACAATTGCCCGTGGAAGTCGAGTTTAGAATAAATGGAGTTATACTTGAACCAACCCTTGTTTATGGAAGGGAAGCATGGAACATTGATTGCGATCAGAGGAAATAGATGGAAGCTTGTTTATGTAGTATAGGTGATGTAACTCGAAATAATATTCAGATACGTAGAAGTGGTAAAAAATGGTTAGTGTAAGTAAGAGGTCCAAACAGAATATCTTCAATTTGGTTTGGTCATGGAAAATAATGGAGGATGATGATGATGGGTTAGTAAAGGGAGTTCATAATTCGGGAATTTTAGGAGGCAGGAGGAATAGAAGGACTTGAAAGGGTTAGAGAGAAGGAGCAAAATACATGTTGATAAGGAAGAACCTTAATATCCAGGTAGTTACGCTATCTCACGACTAATGCTACGTGTCTCTTGATGTACTGTACAAGGGAGATATACATGAGAAAAAGTTAAAAATTTGAAAATGGCAGTGAGGTTTGTTACTTTTGTTCAAGGCGCCACCCTCTATTTATGGAAACTACTTAACATTCTATATATATACACACACATATATATATATATATATATATATATATATATATATGTGTGTGTGTGTGTGTATATATATATATATATATATATATATATATATATATATATATATATATATATATATCCAGACACTTGTTCCTTATTATACATGGGAAATATAGATATATACAGTATATATTGTATGTGTGTGTGGTTCTAGGTAATTTCCCTTCTGGTAATTCAACTCCCAGTAAATTTCACTTCCGGTAAATTTACTCTCAGTATTATTATCACTGTTATCAGTATTTTGTTCTTCTAGTTAATGAGTTGCAAATTAATTCAGATAACTGAGAGTATTGTAAAGTACATAGTATAAAGCGCGATTCAATTAAGCTTAAAGGTAACCCAAACGCTTTCGACCACAAGAATTGGGGAAGATTGTCTACCCTATTAAAACCTTACCCATTAGGTAAGGTAGAGCTGCCATAAAGTTCCCTCGAGAGAAAGAAACCTTCTCATTTACAGCGATCAATACGGCTTGTTTGTTTATAGGGTTTACAGGATTCCCCGCTATCCATCTTAGCCTCATTTATTACTTAAAAAATGAAATATACATACAACGTGCATCGTGTTTTAACGGTATACATGTGGATGGCATGAATTACATATGCTGTATGAATCACAGAAACTAAAATGCCAGTGTGTCTAAACTTTCTGGATTTGTGAAATTATGTCCTGTAAATCTCGAGTATGCGATAAAGATTACGCCATATTTAAGCACTTTCATGAACGGTCATGTTTTAATGAACTAAACTTTTACGTCAAGGAATAAGCACTCAAAACATTATGATGTTATTTAAAAAAGCTTACATTGATAACATTCATCTGTTTCCTTACGTTTTTTATCTCCTGTTTTCTTTTTCCTCTATCTCAAAATGTGTAAAGAAATTGAGGGTTGTGAATTTGGCTTTAAGGGGGATGACATCATGATTAGAATTAGTTGTTTGTGAGCGCTGTCTCGATGACGTAATTAATGGAACAGGTGAAGTTGTGAATGACAACGATCTTTTTCCAAGAACTTGAGTCCTACTTTAGATTATCGTACGTATCGGGTAGTTGAATCAGAAGAACTTCCAAAGTTCAAACTTGCAGCAAATGTCTTTATGTTGAACATGCTGACATAAGTGTCTTTTTATTGTTTGAATATGAAATATCTCTTTTAATGTTGTTACTGTTCTTGAAATATTCGATTCTAATTGTTCATTACTTCTTATAATATTTATGTATTTCCTTATTTCCTGTCCTCACTGGGCTATTTTTTCTTGTTTGAGCTCATGGACTTATAGCTTCTTGCTTTTCCAACTAGGGTTGTAGCTTAGCTAATGATAATGATAATAATAATAATAATAATAATAATATGATGCGTGCCAGGTTATTGGAGGAATCAA
>NC_090761.1:4792868-4830368 GCF_036898095.1 Palaemon carinicauda
TTAATATTTTTTTCGATAGCCACCTGTTTAGCATGTCCTTTTCCTACTAATTTTTTTATATAACTGAATGCAGCATTGAAATTCTACCACAGATACAGGTTTTTACAAGATAAAAATGTAATGAAAAAGTTTCTGCTTTTTTTTATTAGGGCATTTTGTACCCACTGAGTTAGTATACGAGGGATGTTATCACAGTTGAAAGAAAACTTATAGAATATTTTGTAGCAGACAATACATGATAAAGAAACCAAAGAAAAATGTAGGAACACGATTTTTTTTTCCACGTTTCAAATGTGTAGCAGCATATAAACGGAAAACAGGACATCGTGATTTTATTGATTCAGCATTTGCATATTTTTTATGAGTTAAAAAAAAGAATTAACGTCAAGTTACATAAAACGTATGACTCCCTGGACGTTAGTATGCCAATGCAATATTCCTTTATTTTTCACTATGATATGGATTTATATTCTAGTAAATTCTTTTCAAGCATTAATCAGTGCTAGGATCAACTAATCTACTTAAAGTATAAAGAAAATGTGATTGCTCTTAATCAATCAAGTACCTCAAAAGAGAGAGAGAGAGAGAGAGAGAGAGAGAGAGAGAGAGAGAGAGAGAGAGAGAGAGAGAGAGAGAGAGAGAGAGAGAGAGAGAATGCTTTTGCAATGAGCATTCTGGCAGGAGAGGCAAAGCAATTCACAAAAGCAACTGCTGAAGGGTACATATAGGAAACTTCAATGTAAACATTGATAAAGAAAACATGAATAATGATACGAGATACAATATCTATCCCCTCCAATAGAGAGAGAGAGAGAGAGAGAGAGAGAGAGAGAGAGAGAGAGAGAGAGAGAGAGAGAGAGAGAGAGAGAGAGAGTTGTGTGAAATACGAATAATGTGAACTAGAAGTGTAAGAAATGTGTAGATAGGCCTACATATAAAGTGTTAAACAGGGCAGACCAAAATAAAAAATGGGTCAATGTTTTAAGATGGCTCAATCATAAGGAAAAACTGAGTAGAATAAGTTGGTGAAAATAGTTTAGAGATTTTGGTAGTGCAAATGATAGAATTGATTACAATACCTAGTTATGTGGGGTAAAGGAGGTAATGGGAAGGTGGTACTTTACTATCCAGGAAGCAGGATTATGTATTCAAGAAAGGTGGGTTGTGAAATAGATGTTGTAGAGGGGTGTTGTATGCTCTATTGAAGAGCCTTCTGTGCAGGACAATAAACATGAAATAATTTGGAAGTTTTCTTCACAAGGATCTATCTCATTTACTGTATATTTCTGCGGTTTACGTATGAATGTGTCAATGGCAATAGAATAATCTCTTATCTGAAACCACACTTAAGTTGAAGAAACGGCTTAATGTATACAGTATACACATAATGTTTACCACTGTTTCTCTGAATGTACACATTCCTTAACCTTCCATTTTATATCATTTCACAAAGACCACCCAAACTTTCTAATCAATCTTATTATTTTATCTATATTCAATTCATCATCATCGTTGCATTTTATTAGAGGATCTGAAGTGTGACTTCTACAAACACTACTCCAATTCTCTTTCAAAACCTTTGCAAACACATTACTGCCTCTTTCTTTATATCATTATCATTCATTATATTTACTTCCTCCATTCTTCCACCCTCCCTTTACTCTTAATCTTTTTATACAATTGTTCCGTAACAAACTCTTGATCCTCAACCCTTTGTGGTCTATACCTATATTTTCCCCCTTTCTGTTTTACGGTTATCTGCCTTACTTTTGTCAATGAAAATCCTTTCCATCCTCTTTTATCCTCAGTTTTAAACAGTCTTTTGAAAAGTACAAGTTGAACCCTTGAATTTTATCTTTCATTGTGAAATCCATTCACTATTTATTCTCTTTCTATGACGTATTCGTTATATCTTTTTCCCTTTCTAAATCTGTCTTATCCTCATCTCACCCATTGCTGAATTAGTTCCCTCTTCCAACCCTTCTCTATCTAAAAACACTCTCATCTGAATCTCTGACCAAACCTTTCTATTTTGCATACTCAAGAATTCCTTCCATATCAGTATCTGTACCCATTTTTCGTCCATGTATCTCATTTCCTTCTCTAACTTTCTTTCTTATCAACCTGCTTTATCCTAATGACTTTACCAGAAGTATTTTTACCGTATTCTACCTGACTTAAATTTTGATCGGTTGTAGATTTACGTTAAACAATTATTTTATTTACGCCCAGTCATCCCTCATCTCGCCACCACTCATAAGTTAACCCTCCATCTATATTGCAACCCTCATGTAACATCATACAATATAACAGTCAAGCCTCTTGTCAAGCACATCAATAATATATTTATTTTTATTCATTTTACAGGCAGAGAAACCTAACTCAATCCATGTCTCTTACTTTTGCATTAAGATCACCTAGCATGACCTCCATTCCATTCTCTTTCAACCCAGCAACCCACAAATTCCTACTCCCATAAACACCACGTTTTTCATTCTTTTCCTGGACCACATCAAGCGACATTCAAAGCCTTTTCCTGCTACACAATCTTTGCCATACAATTCTCAAAGTAACACACTTGCGGTCTTGAACCTGTCCCTTTTGTCTCTTGACTAAATCTTTAAAGTGTTTTTTCAGTGCTTCTAATCTTGGACAGTTTTCAACCACATTTCAAGATGGAAAAAGTTCCCATCCACTTTATTCATTTTCAACATTTGATATGGTATACTTTTAGTATTAGAAATGTAAAAGATCTTAGTGTCACAACTTTTTAGAAATTTAGGTTTTTATATAAATTCATATATTCCAAGCATTTTATATTTTGCTCTTTTAGCAAAGATTTCTAATAAAAACTATTAAATCGTACATATAACCACTGTTTACTTATTTTCAAATTTTAGTTTTAGCTTTGGTGAGGAAAATGTATCCATGAAAGGTTTGATGTCTAGTTCGTTATATACACTCATTCATTATAGGATATATATTTATGTGTGTATATATATATATATATATATATATATATATATATATATATAGATATATATATATGTATGTATACAGTATGTATATGTATATATATATATATTTATTTATTTATATATACATATGTATACTGCACACACACACACACACACACACACACATATATATATATATATATATATATATATATATATATATATATATATATATATATATTTATATCTATATAATATGTGTTTATATATATATATATATATATATATATATATATATACACATATATATCATCATCATCATCAGCAATCACTAGTCCATTGCAGGACTAAGACCTTAGACATATCCTTCCACACGCATCGGTTTATGGTATTTCTATGCCAGTCCACACACGCAAACTTTGTTACTTCGTCGATTCTTCGTCTTTTCCTTCCCCTGCTTCTTTTGCTATCTCTAGGGACCTATTCTGTTATTCTTAATGTTCATCTAGGATCTATCAATATCAATATATGTCCTGCGCATGTACATTTCTTTTTCTTACATGTTAAAATATCATCTACTTTAGTTTGCTCTCTTATCATGTTTGTCTCATTATGTTATTCCCGTCATTCGTCATTTCATAGATCTTTGAGTTGTAACTAGCTCATGTTCTAAGGCTTCATCCTCGACGTCAATGACCTTAGATGTCAGGATGCCAGAAAACTTTAAATCAATCAATCAATCAATCTAAGGCTTCAGTAAGGCTCTAAGTTTCTGATCATAAGTTAAAACTGGTAGGACAATCTGATCAAAAACTTTTCTTTTTAGGGAAAGTGGCATTTTACTTTTCATAATCTCCTTTTGTTTACCAAATACCCTCCATACCATGCTTTTCCTTATTTTAATTTCTTCTTTTGTCCTAAGTACGTATATTCATTAACAATCCCTAGAGGTTCGTCCAGAAGTCTTATTCGTAGTCTCTGCTTTTTCATTGAACATTATCTTAGTTTTACTCATATTCATTTTCAGTCCTACATTCCTGCTTACTCTATTTAAGTCTTCTATCAACTTTTGTAATTCCTCCCATGATTCACTAAACACAACTATGTCATCTGCAAATCTAAAGTTGTTAAGGTATTCCAAATTAATATTAATTCCTATATTTTCCTAACCTAAATTCTTAAAAACTTCTTCATATCATACTGTACATAATTTAAAAGAGAGAGGATCTCCTTGTTTAATTTCATTTCTCAATCGGAACCTTCTCATTATTGTTATGCAGTTTTAGGATTTTTGCACTTCCTGTATAGATATCTTCAAGTGTTCTAACGTAAGATTTATCTATTCCTTTTCTTTAAAGGGTTTTCATTACCACTGAGGTTTTGATCGAATCAAAAGCTTTCTCATAGTCTATAAATGCCGTACATAGTGGTTTTCAATTAGCTGCTTAATTAAATGGATATGGTCAGTTGATGAATACCCACTTCTAATGCCTGTCTATTCCCTTAGTTAATTAAAGTCTCTCTCTCTCTCTCTCTCTCTCTCTCTCTCTCTCTCTCTCTCTCTCTCTCTCTCTCTCTCTCTATATATATATATATATATATATATATATATATATATATATATGTATATATATATATATATGTATATATATATATATATGGGTGTGTATGTGTATATGTGTCTGCATGTATATATATATATACACACACACACACACATATATATATATATATATATATATATATATAGGTAGATAGATAGATAAATAGATATACATATATATACAGTATATATATATATATGTATATATATATATATATATATATATATATATATATATATATATGAAATTGTATATACAATGACTATAAGTCTAAATAAAAAGATGAAATAAAAAGAGTTGGCAAATGCTTTAGTGTTTATTATAATTCCTAAAGGTCAATTAATAAGAGAAATCAGTTAAGATACAAAGAAACCACTGAAGCATATTCTCAAGAATACACTGTTTTGTAATATGGCTTTTTGTAATTTCCTTACAATTTTCCGATCATGTATTTGACAGTACTCCTGTTTTAATATCGTACTTAGGTTTTTACTTTATAGTATAAACAGCACCTGGATGTTATTTGCCATAAGTTCTTATCAAATTGGTTACAATCAATTAACTGTGAAGTTGAGTCTTGTTATCGGCAGATTATTCAGTGTCCTTTTTCTTAAGATTACAGTTACAGTGAATGCTTTGAATATTCGTGAGATAATTACAAACTGATTAAAGAAAAGTAAAACAATGTTATTCAGTTTAGGATTATTAATAGATGCAAAGCTATATCAAGTTTTTCTTACCTTGAAGCTGGCTTCGACTGAAGTATATGCTTGATTTATATATATATATATATATATATATATATATATATATATATATATATATATATATATATATATGTATATATAGTATTTATATATATATATATATATATATTGCTAATGTATATTTATTTATATATACATATACATACATATATTTATGTGTGTGTGTGTGTTTGTGTTTGTGTGTGCAAAATAACTACAGGTAAAATGAAATATAGAAGATGCGCGCAAGTCCTGATTAGTTTCGTGATACTTCTTCAGATGTCCGATTTATTAAGGGAGGTCTCTTTACATTATATATGGTACTGTGCGAACATACGTATAGATATTTACATATTTACCCGTGGCTTATATTTTGTCAGGTGTTGAAACCGGGTCATTTCAGATGACAGGTAAATATTTAGGCCTTCCAATACAATTTCTTTATATTAATATGTGTTAACCTTATTCATATAAGTACATAAGCGTAATGCAGGCGTTTCTAGTCCATTGCAGGACAGAGGTCTCAGACATGTCAATCCATGCCTGGGGTTTGGCCAGTTTTCATCCGCACGCTGGCCAGTGCGGATTGGTGATGGTAGGAGACTTTCCTCTGGTCGCTCACAGCAAACCAACCCACTATGGGTGGCCCTGACTAGTGCAGTTTTGTTGACCATGGCGATACGGAAACCCTTTCACCTGGTCAAGGTATCCCCACTCAGAAAGGGATATATATACATACATATATATATATATATATATATATATATATATATATATATATATATTTATATATATACACACACACATATATATATATATATATATATATATATATATATATATATAGATGATACAAGATTTGAATAGAGGAAGCAGAAATGTAGGGCTATAAAAGTGAATATGAGTAATACAACAAATAAGTGTTATGGACGAACCTCTAGAGATTGATAATGAACATACTTACTCAGGACAGACAACAAATTAAAAGAAGGATAGGCATAGGATGGAGAACTTTTGGTAAACAAAATGAGATTATGAAAATTAAAATGCCACTTTCTCTGAAAAGAAAATATTTAATCAGATGGTCCCATTTGTATTACCTTATACATAGAACATTTGGAGCCTTTCTAAAGCCTTAGAACATGAGCTATTTACAGCAAAAAGAGCAATGGAAAGAATAATGATTGGAATAACACTAAGAGACAGAAAACGAGCAACATTGATACGAGAGCAAACTAAGTAGAAGATATTCTAACATGTAAGAAAAAGAAATGTACATGGGCAGGACATATAATGAGAATGACAGATTATAGATGAACATCCAGAATAACAGAATGAATCCATAGAGATTGTAAAACAAGCAGGGGAAGGAAGAGAAGATGATAGATTGACGAGCTAAGAACAATTGCCAGTATAGACTGGCATAGAAAGACCATAAACAGAGGGAATTGGAAGGACATGCTTTTATTATTATTATTATTGTTATTATCATTATTATTATTATTATTATTATTATGCCTACTTGCTAAGCTACAACCCTAGTTGGAAAAGCAGGATGCTACAAGCCCAAGGGCTCTAACAGGGAAAATAGCCGAGTGAGGAAAAGAAATAAAGAAAATAAATAAACAACAAGAGAGGTAATTAACAATTGAATAAAACAGTAGTAAAACAAAGTCATATATAAACTTTAAATTATGAAAAAATAAATAAAAAAAAAACAAGAGGAGGAGACATAAGATAGAATAGTGTGTCCGAGTGTACCCTCAAGCAAGAAAACTCCTATCCAAGACATTGGAAGGTCATGGTATAGAGGCTATTGCACTACCCAAGACAATGGATTGATTTTGGAGTGTCCTTCTCCTAGAATAGCGAAGAAGAATTGTTTGGTAATCTCAGCGTTGTCAGATGTATGGGGACAGGAGAATATGTAAAGAATATGCCAGAGTATTCGGTGTATGTGTAGGCAAGGGGAAAATGAACCGTACCCAGTGAAGGATCCAATGTAGTACTGTCTGGTCAGTCAAAGGACCCAATAACTCTCTAGTTTTATTGTCTCAACGGGTGGCATTTGTCCTGCAGTGTACAAGTTACGGATGATATTGGTTATTATGATATATATATATATATATATATATATATATATATATATATATGTGTGTGTGTGTGTGTGTGTGTGTGTGTGTGTGTATGTGTGTGTATGTGTGTATACTGTATATGTATGTTTTCAATTCCACAATGAGTTTTTCTATAGAATTTCAGATCTGTGTCCTCCAAATGTCTTCCATTCAAAGGCGCGATGCCAGTGTAATACAATCTAACGAGAGGTGCTAAATTTCTCATTACCTTTAGGAGAACCTATTTCGGGGGGTGATTTACACGCTATTATCTGCATCCGAGCAACATTTGTGATCCAAAATTATACGCAAGCTCCCTTATGTTTCGTAGAGAGTAAACTAAATCAGGAAAGGATTCAGTTCAGTCTGTATTTTGATATAGCATTTCAAAAAAAATAATCCTTTTTTTTACTCAAGAAAGAATAAAGCAACTACTTTTTATCGGGGTTGGTGGTTGATTTTGTAGGATGTAGTCGGCAGATGAAAGAAATGTGGAAATTAACATATTAGGATCGTTTTAATGCATGAATGAATTATAAAAAGATTTCTGAGAATTTATAATTCTAGGAAGTTGAAAATTTCCTAAATAATCATTACATTTTCTTTGCTTAAATTGTCATCAATGAGGTCGAAATTCACTAACTTGATATTTGCTTTAGCTATAATTAATAACTTGTAAAAAATATCTATTGGATGCTAAAAGAACAGAAGTCCTCAGCATACTATCATATTATTAAACTCAACCGAGTTACATATGCTAAAGAGTATTGTGACGAGGTAGGAGAAAGGTTGTGACTCAAAGGCAGGTTGAAAGCAACTGAGTGGGTTTATTATAGAACACTCTCCTTTATATACAAAAGCTCAGGGCAACAAGAATTTTCATGTTTAAAATTGACACCGTTACCGATGAGAAAAAACAGACATGTTTTTTTTCAGGTTCTTTTTAGTGCGAGGGGAGAGCGAAGATACAAGCACAAAATGAACTATGTACGATCGTGTGACACACGGTTGGTATAGTATCCTACCTGAGGAGACTGGAAATTGACAATTGTGCTCTATTATTATTATCAGTAGTAGTAGCAGTAGTAGTAGTAGTAGTAGTAGTAGTAGTAGTAGTAGTAGTAGTAGTAAGAAACTACACCATTAGTTTTAAAACAAAATATTACTATAAGGCCAAAGATCTGAAAAAGAAAAACACCCCGGTACGCAAAAGAACATCGACTATTGCAGAAATAATTGTAAAAGAGAAAGAGCAAAGAAACGCATAAGATAAATCGTATAAATAACCGGGAAAAATTAATAAGAAAAAACAATAGACGATGAAAAGAAACTCATCTGAACCTGTTTAACAAAAGAAAATTTGCAACAAGTTTGATTATGGGATTCCCATGATTCAAATATATGATTCGAAATGTTATTCTACAGTTTGGTCACAGCTGAAACAAAAGGGAAAGATGATTGTATGGTATCAGAGAATGATAGTGTCTTCCGGGAAGATCTGAATACAAAGGATTATGAAAATTACCAGAAAAAAAATAATTAAGAAGAGCACAGTATGTTATTGAATGGCGATGACAGAAATTAATATCTGTGATGAAAATTTTAATGTAACGCAATTGTTTAACTAACATTTCAACAAGGAATTGTGAATTTTGTATTTCTTTATCACTTTTTTTTAATCAAGAAGAATAATGTAGTTCGTATAATTCATAATTATTTAATTTAACTTTAATTATATGAATTAGAATTATTGTATTTAGGTAAAAGATAAACATTATGAAACAATGTTTTCTCTTAGAACAAAGAAATTGTAACCTGTGAAAAAAAAATTAATGATCATTGAAGAAATTGAATTGAATAAATCGAAAATATTCAGAACATACGCATGTATAAAGAAGAACAGTCTCATGTCAGAGGAGATAACAAGAACAAAGAAAATATTTCCAAATCAAACAGACAAAAAATCTCTAAAAACAAAAATAGGCGTTCTCGTTTCTCCATCACCTGCGAGGTGATCGAGATAGCTGTCTGAGAGTTGGGTTCCCTGAAGACACATAAATCTGGTAGCATTATATCCCACCGGCATGCCTCGATGGCTTCCTATTTACTTAAGGCTGATTATTGTCGTATTCTAAGGAAAAGAAAAATTGTGGGATTAGGGATAAGACTTCTGTGATGTCTTTGTGAAATGATCTCAATTACTTCATCAGACGTGGGAATACTATACATCGGCATCTAAGGGTCTTGCATGCAAGTAAGGACTCTGTTTACATGCAAGGGCTTTGGAAACCTTCAGTCTTTGGTTATATGCAATGGCCTTAGGTATATTCAGTCTTTGGTTATATGCAAAGGCCTTGGATACCTTCAAAGTCTTTGGTAACATGCACCGGCCTTGGATACCTTCAGTCTTTGGTTATATGCAATGGTCTTAGGTATATTCAGTCTTTGGTTACATGCAATGGCCTTAGGTATATTCAGTCTTTGGTTACATGCAAAGGCCTTGGATACCTACAAAGTCTTTGGTAACATGCACCAGCCTTGGATACCTTCAGTCTTTGGTTATATGCAATGGTCTTAGGTATATTCAGTCTTTGGTTACATGCAATGGCCTTAGGTATATTCAGTCTTTGGTTACATGCAAAGGCCTTGGATACCTACAAAGTCTTTGGTAACATGCACCAGCCTTGGATACCTTCAGTCTTTGGTTATATGCAATGGCCTTAGGTATATTCAGTCTTTGGTTACATGCAATGGTCTTAGGTATATTCAGTCTTTGGTTACATGCAAGGGCCTCGGATACCTTCAAAGTCTTTGGTTACATGCAAGGACCTTGGATACCTTCAAAGTCTTTGAATACCGGCAAGGACCTTGGATACCTTCAAAGTCTTTGGTTACATCCAAGGGCCTTGGAAACCTTCAGTCTTTGGTTACATGCAATGCCCTTAGGTATATTCAGTCTTTGGTTACATGCAAGGGCCTCGGATACCTTCAAAGTCTTTGGTTACATACATGGGCCTTGGATACCTTCAAAGTCTTTGAATACAGGCAAGGACTTTGGATACCTTCAAAGTCTTTGGTTACATCCAAGGGCCTTGGATACATTCAGACTTTGGTTACATGCAAGGGCCCTGGATATATTCAGTCTTTGATTACATGCAACGGCCTTGGATATATTCATAGCCTTTGGTTACATGCAAGAGCCTTGGATAAAATCAGTCTTTGGTTACATGTATGAGCCTTGGATAAATTCATTCTTTGGTTACATGCAGGGGCCTTGGATACATTCACTCTTTGTTTGCATGCAAAGGCCTTGAATACATTCGGTCTTTGGTTACATGAAAGGGCCTTGGATACATTCATTCTTTGGTTACATGTAAGGACCTTGGATACATTCACTCTTCGGTTACATGCAAGGGCCTTAGATAAAATCTGTCTCTGGTTACATGCAAGGACTTGGATAAATTAAGTCTTTGGGTACAAGCAAGGGCCTTAGATACATTCACTCTTAGTTTGCATGCAAGGCCCTTGGATACATTCGGTCTTTGGTTACATGCAATGGCCTTGAATACATTCATTCTTTGGTTACATGTAAGGGCCTTGGATATATTCATTCTTTGGGTACATGTAGGGGCCTTGGATATATTCACTCTTTGCATACAATGGCCTTAGATACATTCGGTCTTTGGTTACGTGCAAGGGCCTTAGATACATTCATTCTTTGGTTACATGTAAGGGCCTTGGATACATTCACTCTTTGGTTACATGCAAGGGCCTAAGATACATTTAGTCTTTGGTTACATGTAATGGCCTTGGATACATTCAATGTCTTCGGTTACATGCATGAGCCTTAGATACTTTCAAAGTCTTTGGTTACATGCATAGTCATCTTCAAAGTTTTTGGATACATGCAAGGACCTTGGATACATTCACTCTTTGTTTACATGCAAGGGCCTTGAAAACATTCAGTCTTTGGTTACATGCCAGGGCCTTGAATACATTCAATGTCTTCGGTTACATGTATGGACACCGGGTACCTTAAAAGTCTTTGGATACATGCAAGGACTTTGGATACCTTCAAATCCTTTGATTACATGCAAATGCCTTGGATACATTCAGTCTTTGGTTACATGCAAGGGCCTTGGATGCCTTCAAAGTCTTTGGTTACATACAAGGACCTTGGATACCATCAAAATCTTTGATTACATACAAGGACCTTGGATACCTTGAAATTTTTTTGTTACATGCAAGGGCCATGGATACACTAAGTCTTTGGTTACATGCAAGGACCTTGGATACATTCAAAGTCTTCGGTTACATGCAACGGTTTTGGATACATTCAAAGTCTTTGGTTACATGTAATTGCTTTTGATACATTCAAAGTCTTTAGTTACATGCAAGGGCTTTGGATACATTCAAAATCTTTGGTTACATGCAAGGGTCTTGGATACATCCAGTCTTTGGTTTCATGCAAGGCCTTTGGATAACTACAAGGTCTTTGGTTTCATGCAAGGCCTTTGGATATATACAAAGTCATTGGGTACATGCAAGAACCTTGGATACCTTCAAAGTCTTTGGTTATATGCAAGGGCCTGGGATACATTCAGTTTCTGGTTTCATGAAAGGCATTTGGATAACTTCAAAGTCTTTAGTTACATGCAAGGGCCTTGGATGCTCTCAAATTCGTTGGTTCTTTGCAATGGCCTTGGATACATTCAGTCTTTGGTTACATGCAAGGACCTTAGATACCTTCAAAGTCTTTGGTTACATGCATGGGCCTTTGATACCTTCAAAGCCTTTGGTTATTTGCAATGGCCTTGGTTACATTCAGTCTTTGGTTACATGCAAGTGCCTTGGATACCTTCAAAGTCTTTGGTTACATGCAAGCGCCTTGGATACCTTCATAGTCTTTGGTTACATGCAAGGGCCTCAATTATATGGTGAGACTTGGTTACACTTATAGACACTGGCTATATCCAATGGCCTTGGGTCCACCTAAGACTTTAATACGTTCAATAGTATTGGTTATAGGCCTTAGACACATACGTGGCCTTGTTACTTTCTCGAGGTAAGATTACCGCCAAGCGTTGTCAGTACATCTCGAGAGTTTGGTTGCATCAAAGTGCAGTAAGAGGAAGCGATGGTTTCAACCATAGAAAATCAATGATGATGATGATGATGATGGAGGGGTTGAGCGCATCCGTCAATAGTCAGAACTTATTTTTCTTACGAAATGTTACAAATCGCTGACTTCCTTCCTGATTCCATTGGTTATAAAACAATTGTCAATGGCTTATAGCTCTCTCTGTTCATGATAATATATCAATTTCAGTAGTTCATAAATTATGTATTAATATAGATGTAAATAATTGTAGATTCATATAAGAAATTTAACGCGGTTTCTGTAACTAATCTCTCTCTCTCTCTCTCTCTCTCTCTCTCTCTCTCTCTCTCTCTCTCTCTCTCTCTCTCTCTCTCTCTCTCTCTCTCTGTCAACAGGAAATTATACACGACTCTTTCCGCCACTCATGAAAAATTAGCTGTTATACTCGAGACTTCTTGTATATTCTTGCTCTTGGTCTTCTGGGATAATTCGTCATTTGAATTAAAATATATTTTTCTTAACCCGAAGTCTCTGTCCGCCACGATTATCGCCCAATAAACATTTATTTTTTTCTTCCTGTTTTAATGACTACAGTGGAATCAGTATTAGATTCGCTTTATTGTGTCTCGGTTCCAAAGCTTTGTCGTTTACCGATGATTTCCATCAATTCAGTACTGAGCCCTGGCAATTGCAGCCACGCTTTAAAAAGAATTCAGTTGGAATTCACAAAGGAATTCTATTTGGTTTAGATTATTTCTACAAACAGCGACCAAATCATTACACTTAAGACAACTCCTTAACACGCTATCGATTCGGTCGTTGAGAATCAAGATAAGAGTTAGCTGCGAGAGAGAGAGAGAGAGAGAGAGAGAGAGAGAGAGAGAGAGAGAGAGAGAGAGAGAGAGAGAGAGGAAGTCGTAATCTCGGCCATGTCCCTCACTAGACAATTATAATTAATATCCGTACAGATTTTTATCTATACAAATGCTTCTTCCTCTTTGTTTCTTATGATATGGGAATACGATTGAAAAAGCTGTAGAATCTCGGGGCAAAATCAAACCAATGATCAACCCCTAAAAAAAGATCAAAAGTTAAGGGAGATAAAAATCTGAGGGGTGACGTGATTCTAGGACGGTATAAGAGAAATTCCCCAGAGTGACCAATTTTACTCCACAATTTCTACCTTCGACACAAAAGCTGAAGTTGTTTTTTTCTTTTTCTCGGTTACCATATCAAAAGAGACTCGGTTTCGTATTTCTACAAACGTAAAAATAACATTGTTTTTCTAAGATGCAGGGAATAAAATGCCTATCCTATGAAAAGGGGGCTATTTGAAGCCAATAAAAAGGTAGCTTTTTACACACGAAGAATTCATTTTGATTCAGTTCCCCCAAGAAGAGGTGCAGGAATATGTAGCAATCCCGTATATAAGAGCCATACCTTAAAGGGGTGTAGGAGTAGCAAGTCTGCTCACAAACATGAACTAAAGAACGAGAGAATTTTTGGCATAAAAATATTTAACCCATTTCATGTATAAACTGAACTACATAATCTTCTGGGAAGTAAATCTAATTGCTTTGAATCCCTGAAAGAGGTTTGTTTTCGATATATTATGACATCAGTAGAGTAAATATGGAATAAAAAAAGGTCTTGAATCGCTTACAACAGTGTTGATGTAACACAATTCGAGTTAAATGTCATTAATGAGAAAGAAAGATTAAAATATATGAAAGATGCAATCCCTCAACTTAAGAAATAGAAAGGTTTATGGGTTACGCCCATGCAAACAACAAACACAAAGCTCATAAATAAGGTATGAAAGCAAAAACGAGTCAGCAGATAACTACAGCTTATTGCATGTTACGATACTTACACACATATACAGTACACCCACGCACATACATCATCGTGCATATGATTCGAATTTCATTTAAATAGTATCAATGCTTTAGAAAGTATCTTAAGCAGGAGAAACCAATCAGTGATGTTTAGGTGCAAAGAACCACTATAAAGAAATAATGTAAAAATCCTGACTAGTTTCACCTGTTTGAGACATTTCCTAAAGTACTGATGCCAGTCAGTAATAATTTGAATTATATTTACCAGGATGACAGGAATATACACAAGCGCACATCCAAAAGAGAAAAAAAAAATCTTGCGATCTTGAAAAAGGTGAGAACTTCTCTGCTAATCACGGTGTTTACTTATATTTTTGTTTGGAATGCCTTAGTCAGAGCCGGAAAAGGTTTATTCATGATACTCAATAGAAGGTATTTGAATAGCTAATTAAATGCAACAGCTTCCTCCATAACGGAAATGAGATGTCTTAAGTTGCGCAATCCTGGGCTTTATCCAGCGGAGGTAATTTTTAAATCCAAGATTTTCTTCCGTTTTAAAAATTGGGATAGAGAGATAAACTAATCTTGTATGAGAGAGATTGACTTTCTAAACTATTTTTGTTATTTTGATCAGTAAACTATTCCTTTAAATGCCTAATTTTATTTTTATAGGCTCACATTGCTAATATTAATGTTAATGGTAAAGAGAGACAAACTTTGCGTACCTGTACAGGTCAAATGAGACATTTTTGGGAATAGTTAATTAAACAAATATCATATAAGACTATTGCGTATGTATTCCAATTTTTATGATGAGCAAAACCATAGGCTTTAATATTTCATATTGACGTTATCAAGAAATGACTTCACCTGGCCCAACCTTAAAATTGTTCAGCTTAGGGTGTCTCAAATCCGCCATGGATGAAGAAAATGATCCCAATTCTATCCAGATATCCAGTACTCAATATTATGAATAAACCTCTCCCAGCTCTCTGACTACCTGGAAGGTAGTGTTCTTTAGTAGATATTGGACAACGGTATCAGGTCAACTACAAACTCTAAAAGCCTATTTACTCAACTAGATGTCTCTGGAAATGAAATGATACAAATCATACAAGCCGTAACTGATAGTTATGCTATATCATCCATAAAGCTAAACTCACCGTTATTTCTTTCTATGATACATCAATATACTGCGACAGGAAATAAGAAATGGAAATCCATAATAAAGTTCATGACAGAAAAATATGTTTTCAACAATACGAGTTAAACGAAATGAATTGGTAGCTTTTCATCGTCTTGCAGACGATATAAGCTACCACCTTATTTTATTTGACTTGTCTTATTAAAATTACAGGTTTGTGTAATAACCAATATTGTGGATTTCTATTCAATATTTCCGTCTTATTATTAAATAAATAAGCCAATTTCTTAATGTTTGCCCAATCAATTGCATAGATTTTGTCTGTAAGACGAACAAAAATTGCAATGTCATCTTGTTCGTAAATTTTATTTCTGTTGTGTATTTATCTTTTTCTTGCAATTTACCAGATATAACAGGATAAAATCTTTCCATCTGACATATTGGATACAATAAACACATCTCGCAACGTCAAAAAAATAAGTTATAAGCGTATTATCATTTGCATTATATTTATTAAATGTTACAGTGATATTGAAGAATTCGTATAATGCTTTGACGGTCGAGGGCGTGGGGAAGTTCTGAACGGCTGCTACCTTCTCAGGGAAGGGGTGGACTCCTTCGGGAGTGATGTTGTGCCCTAAGAACGATACTTCGTTGACGCCAAAGGTACACTTATCGTACCGGACTACAAGGCCGTTCTGTTGTAAGCGGTCGAGCACGATGCGTAGATAACAGAGGTGTTCATCTTTGGAGGAAGAGAACACAAGAATTTCGTCCACGTAACATACACAGAAGGGGAGGTCCCCTAAGATGCCATCCATTAGATGCTGAAAAGTGGTCCCAGCATTACAAAGGCCAACAGAGGATTAATTGAAGGTGTACGTACCAAATGGGGTGGTGATGGTGGTCTTGGGGATATCTTTTGGGTTCATGGGCACCTGATAATACCCCTTCAGGAGGTGGAGCGTGGAGGAAACCTTCGCTTTGTGCAGGTAGGAGGTCACGTTGGCGATGTTTGGGAGGGGATAGTGATCTGGTTCTGTCTACATTTTCAAACACCTGTAATTCCCACACGGAGGCAGGGAGCCATCTTTCTTCAGGATGATGTGTAAGGGTGACGACCATGGGCTGGAGGCCTTTTGGCAAAGGCCCATTTCTTCCATTTCGGTGAACGTTTGTTTGGCAGCTGCCAATCGATCTGGTGCCAAACGCCTGAATCTGGCAAACACTGGGGGCCACTTGTATTGATATGGTGACAGAAGACTTCCGGGTACCACATGAGGAGGTGGGCGTAGGCATCTGTGGGTGTACTAATGTGGAGAGCGAGGTTGGAGGGGCTGGGTTAAATACGTGAGGATGGTTAAGAGTCTGAGTTGACTAGCCATCAGTGACCTACATCAACAAGGAGTTGGTAATGTAAGAGGAAACCCGCACCGAGTATTGGCAATATGACGTCGGCAACAAGAAACTTCTAATGATATTTGACGCTTCCAAATGATAATATGAGGTTCTCATAATCATGGATGGGGATTGCAGATTCGTTGCCAACTACTAGGCAGACGTCAGCAGATTTAAGCAGGGAATACACTTTTGAACAGTTTATTGTATGATGTTCAAGAGATAAGTGTTTGTAGTGATGTTCGAGTGTGTGAACTTTGCATTTGGTTGTCAAACATATTTGTCAAACGGTTCAAAGAAAGTCAGGTCTAGCCTGACTTTTGTGAACGGGGCTTCATTGTCCACAAACCATTTGCACTTGTGAATGCACGTTGAACATCGAACCTCAGTTGTGCTTCAAACCATTGAGGGAGCACATCAACCTAGGACTGAATTATGGAGGACATCATTGGAAAGAGGAACGATAGGGAGGTCTTATTGCAATTCATACAAACTTACAGGGATTATCTAGCCTTATGGAAAGTTAAACCTGAGGAATATCCTTATTAAAGTACCCAGAAACAATGGATATCAGCTTTTCAAGGCATATTGAAAGAACTTGATCTACACTATGGAGTTATGGCCTTTTTCATAGATGTATCTTCATATGTAATGAAAAAAGTGACACGCCTCAGTAGATCAATTCATGTTTTGTTATCCGTCCATAAATAATTACGCCAGTCATCTGGCTCTAAGTTGGTGTATGAAAGTTGATCTCTTTTTAGCAACCAATCCTTCTTCCAATTTGATCTTGTTTTTTTTTTCTTAGTGCCACTGCTAAACCAATGGTAATCAAATCGTCCTGGTTGAGAGGTGATGGTAACTGCTTTACAAACAACGGGAGTCACACTGAGGTTTGTTGTACGGTTAGTTTGACTGTCTGATACCTCTTCAAAACATTTGACACGAAGGTTGGACAACCAGGTGTGACGAACCATTCGGCTGTCTGATATTTCCTCAAACCGTTTGACATGCAGGTTTGACAACTGGGTTTGACGAACTGTTTGACTGTGTAAACCTGCCATCAGATAGACTATGTTGTGTCCTGGTGAGTGGCCTTAACTGAAGAAAACAGCAAACACCCATGTCTACCAAAAATTGCATGCCCTTACCTGAATCATGTAAAAAGAAAAGATTAGTGAAAGGGGAGGCTACCACCACAAGCAATGGCCTACTTACACGTTTTTTGACCACTGACAACCATTCAAACCTTTCTTTGGAGCAGCCCCGAATCTGGAGTGGTAGTAGCATAACTGCAACCAATGGGTGTCAATAAGTGGCTCTAGAGGTCGTTGGTTGGAGTGTGAGGGAGTGGTGGGTGGTGGGCTGTTTTGTCGCCACTCCAGCACATCACGGGGGACCATTTGTGTCCTACCACATTCACGTCAGCTTTAGTCTATGTTGAATAGTTGTCCTCTTCTTCAGGAGTGGAGGTGGTAAAATGGCTGTCCATAAGAGTGTCGACTGTAGTCATTAGGTCCTTCATGGGCAGAATATCAACATCAGGGATGGCAGCGTATACAGGTTTTGTAGGTGCCGTACCTAAATTACCTCATGAGGAGAGACGTTTGTGGCAGGTTGCCGGCAAGCGATGCTGGTCATTTCCCTGAGGGCGAGCGAAGCCTTTTGGTCCCGAACTGGTTATTGAGAGAGCTGGAAAAGTTTGGCTATGCAGACGGTGGGCAATGGCGAGTACTACTCCAGGAACTATTTTTTGATGGTGCCGTATACTATTGGGGTGTCCCCTTATTCACAAATCCAATTGGAGATTTTCTGGAAAGTGTCCTTGAGGATCGCTGCGAGAACATAATCTGCTTTGGTACTTGACTGAATCACGCCCTTGATGCAAAACTGGACTTCAGCATGCTGGGATCAGACAAACGCTTCTCTACTGTCAAAGGGCGATAGTTTCACTGAGCTGGCGTGTGCCGAAGAGGCAGATTTTGTGGGTGGCTTCTTCAAACAGCACTGAAGGGGCAGGCGGGAGGCAGCAGACACTCCACTGGTCACCAATGTGCGAGCACGCAGTTAGGTTGTAACTGAGAGGTGAGGTGAATGCAACTAACTTTACTTCAACAGAAAGGGGGCTTATATACAAGTCTTTCAGTAGAGAAAGGTTACAAAAATTCAAACACATCAATTCATGAAAAGATAGGCTGAACCCGGTTCTGTTAATATTGAGGTGTAGTGCGAGATTTGCAATGAAAAATAAAATACCGTTATAATGTAGGAGTGAGTGTGAAACACATGCAGTACAAATTTAACAATACAATTATTTACATAACCATTTCCTGGCTAAACTATATTACATTTTAGGGAATCATCTCGCTTAGTATTCTTCTTTTAAGGAATTCCATTCATATTATCATCGTTATTTGCTAAGCTACAGCCCTAGTTAGAAAAGCAGGATGCTATAAGCCCAAGGGCTCCAACAGGGAAAATAGCTCAATGAGGAAAGTAAATAAGGAAAAACTACAAGAGAAGTTTAAGAACAATAACAGCATGAAAATAAATCTTTTGTAGTTAAACAATAAAAACTTGAAAATAACAAAAAAATACAAAACTTGAAAATAACAAGAGGAAGAGAAACAAAATAGAATAGTGTGCCTTAGTTTACCCTCAAGCAAGAGATCTCTAAACTAAAAAAGTGGAAGACCATGGTACAGAGGCTATGGCACTACCAAATATTAGAGAACAATGGTTTGATATTGGAGTTTCCTTCTCCTAGAGGAGCTGCTTACTATAGCTAAAGAGTCTCTTCTACCTTTACCAAGAGGAAAGTAACCACTGAACAATTACAGTAATTAACCTCTTGAGAGAAAAAGAATTGTTTGGTAATTTCGGTGCTGCCAAGTGTATGAGGAAAGAGGAAAATGCGTAAAGAATAGGCCAGACTATTCAGTATACGTGTCGGCAAAGAGGAAATGAGCCGTAACCAGAGATAGGGATCCAATGTAGCATTGTCTGGTTAGTCAAAGGACTCAACAACTCTCTAGTGGTAGTATCTCAACGGGTGGCTGTTGCCTTTGCCAACCTACTTAATCCTTAGGGCTAAATTAACTTTTTATGTAACATTTCCATCGAATAACTTTTTTATGCAATATTTTCCATTTAATTCTCACGCTCATCGATATATTAAAATCTGGACTATTCTAAGTTGAATCTCTCTCCTCAGTAACTATTAATATATCATGACAATTAGCTTTTAACTCAGAGAGAGAGAGAGAGAGAGAGAGAGAGAGAGAGAGAGAGAGAGAGAGAGAGAGAGAGAGAGTTCTATTTAGTAATATACTTGATTTGAAATTTTGTATTTTTCCGATTGAAAAGGCAGTGATTAACTGAAATTCTTTCATTAAAGTATATGTCTGGAATTAATCAAGAGTATTGTTATATAAAGTGCTTCATCATTTTTTTTTTTTTTTACAATTTTATCATCAAGCAGTTTGAAAAACAAAGCTAATACTTCGGAGCAATCATAGCAACCTTTTTTTTATACCAATCAATTACTCATCAGAAGAAACTACTAAGTAACGAGTAAGATATAGGTGTTGTTTTATCATGTTAATTATACTGAAGCTGTGTACTTAGATTAGGATAACTTATTAATACTAGATGATCGCTAACTGCAATATTTTTTTTACTCATCTGGCATTGCAGTTTGTAAAACTATAATGTATTAATTAGTAAAGATATACATAATTCAAAGTTGCTGCCATAGGATTGATGAAAATAGTTTAAAGGTTTAAAGCCCACTCGTGAATGGCAGAGGCAAGGGACAGTGACATTGCCCTAACAAGCAGGACAATGCCCTTAAGACTGACAATATTACATATGATCAGCGCCCAAGGCATCTCTTCACCAAGGAGGGTCAGACAATGGCTACTGATGACTTAGTAGATAGACATATAGGCTCCCCAAACCCCCCATCCTTAGCTCACATGGTGAGGTTGCAGTGACCAAAGGAACTAACGAATTTGAACGGGACCTGAACCCCAGTCTGGCGATTACCAGCCAGGAACGTTACCTCAGGTCACCACTACTCTACAGAATTATGATAAATTGATGACTAATGAATACTTCGTCAGTCTAGCAATGAAATTGCATTTTATCAAAGGAAAGCGTCCATTGAAAATCCCTGAATGACCACACCTGGTTTCATTGTAAATCTAGAATGGATGTGGTGGGTAATCCAACGTCATCCAGTTCTATTGCCTCATATCCATTTCATTCGAATAATCCATGTTCTCTCGTCAGTCCTCATCTACACACACAGAGAGAGAGAGAGGGAGAGAGAGAGAGAGAGAGAGAGAGAGAGAGAGAGAGAGAGAGAGAGAGAGAGAGAGAGAGAGAGAGAGAGAGATATTAATGGGGAAGGGATTACCATAGGGATCAATTGCAACGCCTCCTGGTATTTGGGACGGTACTCGTACTCGGTGTCAATGATTTTTCACCGCTCAATATTTTTTTTTTATCTCAATAGCTACAAATTTAATTCGTTTTACTAGCGCTCAGAGTCTTCACTCTTGCAACATAAGTGCATTCTGTGTTTATTTCTTCTGCCAATACTTGTTCTGAAAAGATGGACGTTCTATAGGGTTTGGTTCTCATAAAAAAAATAAAAACAGTTATTGCTGTTTGGTTCAGCTTCTAGTGTTGCTTCTCAAAATAACACGCAAACTTCCTGTAATCTGGTTTGTCTCTCAGTGTTTAACCTAAAACAAAAATGCCTGTTTTCTGTTAATTGGTTCAGCTCCCATTATTGATTCTTAAAAACGAACCATTTCCAGAGATTTAGTTTTATTCTAGGTTTTGCTTTTCAAAAATGTCATTCTTCTACGACTTGGTTTAACTCTCCGTATTGTACCTCGAAAACACAAAAATCATTTGATACGGATCAGTTTTTAGTATTGATTCTCTTAATATTAACACTTTCTGATGTTCAGTTCAGCTCTCAGAATTGGTTCTCAAAAAGCGCACTCTTCTTTCGATTTATTTCATCTTTCAGTATCAATCCTCCTAAAATGAACAAATCATATAATTCGATTTAGTTTACAACAAATATGGAATATCAGTCTGTTATATTCCAGCTTTCATCAATGTCTTGAAAAATTTACACGTCCTGTAGAGAATTTCGGCTCCAAGCGTTTTATGCGAAAAAAAAAATCCACTTTCTGTGATTCTATATAGACTTCAGTATAATTTCTCCTTGACATGCACACTGCCTGTGATTCAGTTCATCTTTCAGCAATGATTCTAGAAAAAAAATAAAAATAAAAAAATAAAAACATAAAAAATAAAAATTTCACACCTCTCAGCATTGATTGTCATAAAAATGTCAACACCTTCTGTAGTCTGATTTAGCTTTAAGCATTGACTCTAAGAAAATGCTTACTTCCTGTAATTTTTCCCTGCATCAATTCTAAAAAATAGAACTCTGTTGTATATTAAGTGTAAATTAGTTATAGATAATAAAAGAATTATATAAATTGGTAAACAAAGGCTAATGGTGGACTACCCTTAAATCTGCACTCTTTGGTGTAGACTTAACAGTTTCCCTTGTACTTAAACTAAATGGATCTGTCACTCGCAGTCCAAAAGAAAAGGCAACTCCTTTGGCTGATGTGTTTGACAGTAAGCAGAATAATGAGAAACTCGATCTCCCTCCTTACTGTCGTCCTAACGCTCAACTAACTAGTTTAGCTTTTCGAATCCATGAAATCAAAACACTTTTAATGCTTATGGAAGTGTAGACCAAATAGTATTTTCCTTTTTTTATAAAGAACCCTGATTTCATAGCTTCTAAATTATCTTATTTTTTGCAAGTTAAGATTTTTTTTCTTTTTTAACTTCTTTTGGCAAAACATCTAAGTAGGTTTGCTGAAGATAATCATCTGTTCCCTAGTTGCTAACTGGCTTTTGCAAAGGCTTTGGAGAAGTTGATACCCTTCTTAAAATTTCCAGTGCTGTACAGAAATTCCTTGATAGAGGTCAGGAAGTTCGTATGATTGGCCTTGATTTTAGTACTGCCGTTGACCGTGTTGATCATGAGACCCTTGTTTTTAAACTCACACATTTGGGAGTAGGTGGGTCTTTTATTGGGATCATTATTGAACTTTCAAGTAGTAGATTGCTAAATGTAATTATTGATGGGCGCAATAGTGAGAATAGTTATGTAATATCAGGTGTTATTCAGGACAGTGTTCATGTGTCATCACTTTTCTTACTATATACACATGATAAAAGATTTGGCCTAGAAAACAAGCTCGTATATGCAGATGATGCTAATCTTTTTGCATCAATTCCATCTCCTTAATCTGGATTTGCGGAATCCCTTAATAGAGATCTAGCTAAGATTAGTGCATAAACTCAAATTATAATTGTAATTAGGTCGAGGACAGCGGCTCCTCAACATCCAGATCTTCGTATTTATAATGTTTCTTTAACTATGCGTGATTCTTATTTTCAAATTTACTTTTGAGAAACACATTCGATCACTTTCTTCTTCAATTGCACGAAAGTTAGCTTATTGAGAAAGTCTTTTAAGATTTTGTGTGATCACTCTATCCTCAAGAAATATTATTTTTTCTTTCTACTTTATTTCGAGTATTGTTCTCCTGTTAGCTATTGATCCTCATCTTAATTTATTGGATGAAAATTGCGGTGTATTAAGTCTCTTATTTCTGATCTTGATATTAATATCTGACACCGTCGTTCAATTATTTTTTTTATGTACGTTGAAAATATATTTTCTTTCATAATTGTGACCATAAATTGAATTCAGACATTCTCAGACTGTACCACCCTGTACGTAATACTAGGTATGCAGTTAATTCTAAGAGTCCTGCATTCCCCCATCATAATTCCAAGCAGTACACAATACTATAAAATTTTCAATTCAGCGGTTTCCGATTGTGGAAAATCTCCCTAATATCGCAGTCGTATCGGTGGAACTTTAGAAGGTCAAGCTTCCAGTAAATGTATTCTTATGTTGAATAGGTTGACATAAGTCTCTCTTCATAAATTTATATATGATGGATCTATTTCAGCGCTGTTACTGATCTTATAATATTTTATATTCTTAATTCATTCCTACTAATATATAATTTATTTCTTTGTTTCCTTTCCTTACTGGGCTATTTTCCCCATTAAAGCCCCAGGGCTTATAGCCTCCTGCTTTTCCAACAACCGTGTTATCTTAGCTAATAATAATAATAATAATAATAATAATAATAATGGGAACTTCCTAATAATAATAATAATAATAATAATAATAATAATAATAATAATAATAATAATAATAATAATGGGAACTTCATAATAATAATAATAATGATGATGATAGTGATAATAATAATGGGTACTTCATAATAATAATAATGATAATAATAATGGGAACTTCATAATAATAATAATAATAATAATAATAATAATAATAATAATAATAATAAAAATAATAACAACAACAACAACAAAAATAATAATAATAATAATAATAATAATAATAATAATAATAATTATAATAATGATAATGGGAACTTCATAATAATAATAATAATAATAATAATAATAATAATAATAATAATAATAATAATAATGATGATGATGATAATAATAATGGGTACTTCATAATAATAATAATGATAATGATAATGGGAACTTCATAATAATAATAATAATAATGATAATAATAATAATAATAATAATAATAATAATAATAATAATAATAATGGGAACTTCCTATCGAAATGCTAATAAACTCAATATTTCAGTCTATCCTGCGTTCATCAATCACGTCAGATGGCGTCGATTATTTACATGGTTTATGATCATATCGAACCATTTCACTTATAAATATTACATTTCCAATTAAAATTTATATACATGTACTCGTTTACGCTACCCTTAAATAAATAGTGAAATTAATGCAGATCCTCGTGTTTAGCATTACAGATAGGTTCTTCCGCTAACGAACTTAAAGTATGGTTGTGTATTTCAAAAATGTAGTTTCATACTGTATCACATCTTGAGCAGTGACCTATGAAAAGAAATCGGAGAAGACTTATAAAGCCTTTAGGGCCCAGTTTTCTGGTCGATGGACTGATTAATCATGATCTCTTGTGGCAGCGGGACACCAAAGGTCATTCTCTTTGAAACACATCCTCTTCATGGCGGAGAGGAATGACGATTAAGCGAAAATTCTAGTTAATTCTGACAAAAATATGAAAAAAGAGAATAAGGGACTGAAGGAAAGAGAGAGAGAGAGAGAGAGAGAGAGAGAGAGAGAGAGAGAGAGAGAGAGAGAGAGAGAGAGAGAGAGAGAGAGTACAATTGAAAGCTCTGGCGAAAAGGGTAAGAAATAAAACTATAATTATTCTTCCTCAAGTTAGAGAGAGAGAGAGAGAGAGAGAGAGAGAGAGAGAGAGAGAGAGAGAGAGAGAGAGGGTAAGATATTTTTTTGTATTGGTAATTTCCTACTTCCATTCCATCTATACCATTACTCTAATGAAATATGAAGAGCATCGAAGAACTGACGCAACGCCATCAACTCCCGAAAGACCGAAATCTCGTTATTCGAGTTCATCGACGTGAAGAAATTGGAATCTCTGCCATGTGTGTCATATCTTAGGATACAACCATTTTATTTTTCATATCGATCTGCAAACCGCAGTCTCTTTTCTCAAGGAAATCTTCTGCCTCTCGGTATGGTTGGCCGCATACTGTCTGACCTTGGCAGATAAAGCTCTTTTGACTGTCCTTTCATATATTCTTTTAAGCATAAATTGTTTTACAACAGAATTTATAAAGAACTTTACAGGCGACAGTTAATGTATGAGGCCTTCCTCCTGGCAAAAAGAGAACTTTACAGGCGACAGTTAATGTATGAAGCCTTCCTCCTGGCAAAAAGAGAACTTTACAGGCGACAGTTAATGTATGAGGCCTTCCTCCTGGCAAAAAGAGAACTTTACAGGCGACAGTTAATGTATGAAGCCTTCCTCCTGGCAAAAAGAGAACTTTACAGGCGACAGTTAATGTATGAGGCCTTCCTCCTGGCAAAAAGAGAACTTTAAAGGCGATAGTTGATGTATGAGGCCATCCTCCTGGCAAGAAGATAACTTTACAGGCGACAGTTAATTATGAGGCCTTCCTCCTGTCAAAAAGAGAACTTTACAGGCGACAGTTAATGTATGAGGCCTTCCTCCTGGCAAAAAGAGAACTTTACAGGCGATAGTTGATGTATGAGGCCATCCTCCTGGCAAAAAGAGAACTTTACAGGCGACAGTTAATGTATGAGGCATTCCTCCTGGCAAAAAGAGAACTTTACAGGCGACAGTTAGTGTATGAGGCCTTCCTCCTGGCAAAAAGAGAACTTTACAGGCGACAGTTAATGTATGAGGCATTCCTCCGGGCAAAAAGAGAACTTTACAGGCGACAGTTAATGTATGAGGCATTCCTCCGGGCAAAAAGAGAACTTTACAGGCGACAGTTAATGTATGAGGCCTTCCTCCTGGCAAGAAGATAACTTTACAGGCGACAGTTAATTATGAGGCCTTCCTCCTGTCAAAAAGAGAACTTTACAGGCGACAGTTAATGTATGAGGCCTTCCTCCTGGCAAAAAGAGAACTTTAAAGGCGATAGTTGATGTATGAGGCCATCCTCCTGGCAAGAAGATAACTTTACAGGCGACAGTTAATTATGAGGCCTTCCTCCTGTCAAAAAGAGAACTTTACAGGCGACAGTTAATGTATGAGGCCTTCCTCCTGGCAAAAAGAGAACTTTACAGGCGATAGTTGATGTATGAGGCCATCCTCCTGGCAAAAAGAGAACTTTACAGGCGACAGTTAATGTATGAGGCATTCCTCCTGGCAAAAAGAGAACTTTACAGGCGACAGTTAGTGTATGAGGCCTTCCTCCTGGCAAAAAGAGAACTTTACAGGCGACAGTTAATGTATGAGGCATTCCTCCGGGCAAAAAGAGAACTTTACAGGCGACAGTTAATGTATGAGGCATTCCTCCGGGCAAAAAGAGAACTTTACAGGCGACAGTTAATGTATGAGGCCTTCCTCCTGGCAAAAAGAGAACTTTAAAGGCGATAGTTGATGTATGAGGCCATCCTCCTGGCAAGAAGATAACTTTACAGGCGACAGTTAATTATGAGGCCTTCCTCCTGTCAAAAAGAGAACTTTACAGGCGACAGTTAATGTATGAGGCCTTCCTCCTGGCAAAAAGAGAACTTTACAGGCGATAGTTGATGTATGAGGCCATCCTCCTGGCAAAAAGAGAACTTTACAGGCGACAGTTAATGTATGAGGCATTCCTCCTGGCAAAAAGAGAACTTTACAGGCGACAGTTAGTGTATGAGGCCTTCCTCCTGGCAAAAAGAGAACTTTACAGGCGACAGTTAATGTATGAGGCATTCCTCCGGGCAAAAAGAGAACTTTACAGGCGACAGTTAATGTATGAGGCATTCCTCCGGGCAAAAAGAGAACTTTACAGGCGACAGTTAATGTATGAGGCATTCCTCCGGTCAAAAAGAGAACTTTACAGGCGACAGTTAATGTATGAGGCCTTCCTCCTGGCAAAAAGAGAACTTTACAGGCGATAGTTGATGTATGAGGCCATCCTCCTGGCAAAAAGAGAACTTTAAAGGCGATAGTTGATGTATGAGGCCATCCTCCTGGCAAAAAGAGAACTTTACAGGCGACAGTTAATGTATGAGGCATTCCTCCGGGCAAAAAGAGAACTTTACAGGCGACAGTTAATGTATGAGGCCTTCCTCCTGGCAAAAAGAGAACTTTACAGGCGATAGTTGATGTATGAGGCCATCCTCCTGGCAAAAAGAGAACTTTACAGGCGACAGTTAATGTATGAGGCATTCCTCCGGGCAAAAAGAGAACTTTACAGGCGACAGTTAATGTATGAGGCATTCCTCCGGGCAAAAAGAGAACTTTACAGGCGACAGTTAATGTATGAGGCCTTCCTCCTGGCAAAAAGAGAACTTTAAAGGCGATAGTTGATGTATGAGGCCATCCTCCTGGCAAGAAGATAACTTTACAGGCGACAGTTAATTATGAGGCCTTCCTCCTGTCAAAAAGAGAACTTTACAGGCGACAGTTAATGTATGAGGCCTTCCTCCTGGCAAAAAGAGAACTTTACAGGCGATAGTTGATGTATGAGGCCATCCTCCTGGCAAAAAGAGAACTTTACAGGCGACAGTTAATGTATGAGGCATTCCTCCTGGCAAAAAGAGAACTTTACAGGCGACAGTTAGTGTATGAGGCCTTCCTCCTGGCAAAAAGAGAACTTTACAGGCGACAGTTAATGTATGAGGCATTCCTCCGGGCAAAAAGAGAACTTTACAGGCGACAGTTAATGTATGAGGCATTCCTCCGGGCAAAAAGAGAACTTTACAGGCGACAGTTAATGTATGAGGCCTTCCTCCTGGCAAAAAGAGAACTTTAAAGGCGATAGTTGATGTATGAGGCCATCCTCCTGGCAAGAAGATAACTTTACAGGCGACAGTTAATTATGAGGCCTTCCTCCTGTCAAAAAGAGAACTTTACAGGCGACAGTTAATGTATGAGGCCTTCCTCCTGGCAAAAAGAGAACTTTACAGGCGATAGTTGATGTATGAGGCCATCCTCCTGGCAAAAAGAGAACTTTACAGGCGACAGTTAATGTATGAGGCATTCCTCCTGGCAAAAAGAGAACTTTACAGGCGACAGTTAGTGTATGAGGCCTTCCTCCTGGCAAAAAGAGAACTTTACAGGCGACAGTTAATGTATGAGGCATTCCTCCGGGCAAAAAGAGAACTTTACAGGCGACAGTTAATGTATGAGGCATTCCTCCGGGCAAAAAGAGAACTTTACAGGCGACAGTTAATGTATGAGGCATTCCTCCGGGCAAAAAGAGAACTTTACAGGCGACAGTTAATGTATGAGGCCTTCCTCCTGGCAAAAAGAGAACTTTACAGGCGACAGTTAGTGTATGAGGCCTTCCTCCTGGCAAAAAGAGAACTTTACAGGCGACAGTTAATGTATGAGGCATTCCTCCGGGCAAAAAGAGAACTTTACAGGCGACAGTTAATGTATGAGGCATTCCTCCGGGCAAAAAGAGAACTTTACAGGCGACAGTTAATGTATGAGGCATTCCTCCGGGCAAAAAGAGAACTTTACAGGCGACAGTTAATGTATGAGGCCTTCCTCCTGGCAAAAAGAGAACTTTACAGGCGACAGTTAATGTATGAGGCATTCCTCCGGGCAAAAAGAGAACTTTACAGGCGACAGTTAATGTATGAAGCCTTCCTCCTGGCAAAAAGAGAACTTTACAGGCGACAGTTAATGTATGAGGCCTTCCTCCTGGCAAAAAGAGAACTTTAAAGGCGATAGTTGATGTATGAGGCCATCCTCCTGGCAAGAAGATAACTTTACAGGCGACAGTTAATTATGAGGCCTTCCTCCTGGCAAAAAGGGAACTTTACAGGCGACAGTTAATGTATGAAGCCTTCCTCCTGGCAAAAAGGTAACTTTACAGGCGACAGTTAATGTATGAAGCCTTCCTCCTGGCAAAAAGGTAACTTTACAGGCGACAGTTAATGTATGAGGCATTCCTCCTGGCAAAAAGAGAACTTTACAGGCGACAGTTAATGTATGAAGCCTTCCTCCTGGCAAAAAGGGAACTTTACAGGCGACAGTTAATGTATGAGGCATTCCTCCTGGCAAAAATGTAACTTTACAGGCGACAGTTAATATATGAGGCATTCCTCCTGGCAAAAAGAGAACTTTACAGGCGACAGTTAATGTATGAGGCATTCCTCCTGGCAAAAAGAGAACTTTACAGGCGACAGTTAATGTATGAAGCCTTCCTCCTGGCAAAAAGGTAACTTTACAGGCGACAGTTAGTGTATGAGGCCTTCCTCCTGGCAAAAAGAGAACTTTACAGGCGACAGTTAATGTATGAAGCCTTCCTCCTGGCAAAAAGGTAACTTTACAGGCGACAGTTAGTGTATGAGGCCTTCCTCCTGGCAAAAAGAGAACTTTACAGGCGACAGTTAATGTATGAGGCCTTCCTCCTGGCAAAAAGAGAACTTTACAGGCGACAGTTAATATATGAGGCATTCCTCCTGGCAAAAAGAGAACTTTACAGGCGACAGTTAATGTATGAGGCATTCCTCCTGGCAAAAAGAGAACTTTACAGGCGACAGTTAATGTATGAAGCCTTCCTCCTGGCAAAAAGGTAACTTTACAGGCGACAGTTAGTGTATGAGGCCTTCCTCCTGGCAAAAAGAGAACTTTACAGGCGACAGTTAATGTATGAAGCCTTCCTCCTGGTAAAAAGAGAACTTTACAGGCGACAGTTAATGTATGAGGCATTCCTCCTGGCAAAAAGAGAACTTTACAGGCGACAGTTAATGTATGAGGCCTTCCTCCTGGCAAAAAGAGAACTTTACAGGCGACAGTTAATGTATGAGGCCTTCCTCCTGGCAAAAAGAGAACTTTACAGGCGACAGTTAATGTATGAGGCCTTCCTCCTGGCAAAAAGAGAACTTTACAGGCGACAGTTAATGTATGAGGCCTTCCTCCTGGCAAAAAGAGAACTTTACAGGCGACAGTTAATATATGAGGCCTTCCTCCTGGCAAAAAGAGAACTTTACAGGCGACAGTTAATGTATGAGGCCTTCCTCCTGGCAAAAAGAGAACTTTACAGGCGACAGTTAATGTATGAGGCCTTCCTCCTGGCAAAAAGAGAACTTTACAGGCGACAGTTAATATATGAGGCCTTCCTCCTGGCAAAAAGAGAACTTTACAGGCGACAGTTAATGTATGAGGCCTTCCTCCTGGCAAAAAGAGAACTTTACAGGCGACAGTTAATGTATGAGGCCTTCCTCCTGGCAAAAAGAGAACTTTACAGGCGACAGTTAATATATGAGGCCTTCCTCCTGGCAAAAAGAGAACTTTACAGGCGACAGTTAATGTATGAGGCCTTCCTCCTGGCAAAAAGAGAACTTTACAGGCGACAGTTAATGTATGAGGCCTTCCTCCTGGCAAAAAGAAACGAAGATCCGACTGCAAAATTATGTTAAGAAAAATCACCTGTTTGGTAACTTGAACAATTTGGTAATCAAAATTGTAAACTTTACTGATAAATTATTGTAGTAGACAAAATATAACTAAAATATTCAAGTAACAGAAATATTACTTGATTTCGTGACACTCCAGAAAAATAATAAAACTGATTTAAAGAATCAGCCCATCATTCGAAGAAAATGTTGAACTTAACCTAACTTATAAGCCAGGAATCGAACTTACAACGTAACAAGGTTATCAACGGCCATTACAATTACCATAAGATGTAGGGGTGATTGTGGGAGAGAAGATTACAGTTACCATACGAATGTTATAAGTTCATATCTTTGTGCGATCTATTTACATTTGTTGCGTCAACGAAAGGTGCTAAATGATGCTTCAGTTGCTGTGGGATGTATTTTAATGAATAGTATTTGTAAAAATCTGCTGATTTTCTCGACTAATTATACATTAAAGTACAATTGCATACTGAGTAAGTTTTATTTCCCTTAAGTGTTGAGATTCGACTTGACAATTTCATGTGTCTATTACTGTGAATTGCTTGCAACATGGTGAAAAAGTAGATTTCATATATATATATATATATATATATATATATATATATATATACATATATATATATATATATATATATATATATATATATATATATATATATATATATATGTATATATACATATATATATATAATTATTATTATTATTATTATTATTATTATTATTATTAAATGGTAAGCTACAACCCTAGTTGAAGATGTTGGAAATGTAGGATGCTATAAGCCCAGAGGCCCCAACAGGGAAAATAGCCCAGTGAGGAAAGGAAACAAGGAAAAATAAAGTATTTTTAGAACAGTAAAAACATTGAAATAAATATTTCGTATATAAGCTATAAAACCTTAAACAAAACAAGAGGAAGAGAAACTAGATAGAAAAGTGTGCCCGAGTGTACCCTTAAGCAAGAGAACTCTAACCCAAGACAGTGGGAGACCATGGTACAAAGGCTATGGCCCTATCCAAGACTAGAGAACAATGGTTTGATGTTGGAGTGTTCTTCTCCTAGAAGAGCTGCTTACCATAGCTAAAGTGTCTCTCCTACCCTTACCAAGAGGATAGTGGCCACTGAACAATTAGAGTGCAGTAGTTAACCCCTTGGGAGAAGAAGAATTGTTTGGAAATCTCAGTGTTGTCAGATGTATGAGGACAGAGAAGAACCTGTGAAGAATAGGCCAGACTATTCGGTGTCTGTGTAGGCAAAGGGAAAGAACCGTAACCATAGAGAAAGATCCAATGTAGTACTGTCTAACCAGTCAAAGGACCCCATAACTCTCTAGCGGTAGTATCTCAACGGGTGGCTGGTGCCCTGGCATCCCTACTACATTAAAACCTACTATATATGTATATATATATATATATATATATATATATATATATATATGTGTGTGTGTGTGTATGTATATATGTGTGTGCGTATACTCCAAATTTAATAGCTCCTGGAGAAAGATAAAATTTCCTCCATAAACTTCTGAATATAAGATGGCCTCTTGAATAAAAAAAAAGAGAAAAAAAAATTCCTCTGAATCAGCCTCATAGCAGGTTTATGAAGAAGTGCCACTTGCAGTGAAACATCATCCTTACTCGCACTGCGCTATTTATATCTCTCTTCCAAGTACAGTACTCTTCTGCTTCTTAGATATGAAGGGTGTGCCGTCTAGCTCTCCTTCCTCTCCATCTAAACCTCACTTTCATTACTCTATCTCCTTCTTCAAAAAAAAAAAAAAAAAAATGATCTTGGCACATTTTCCCTCATCTATCATGGGACTTTATATCCGTGTTACCAAAACGCCTTCTAAATTATGAAAACCTTTTGACGAAATCCTTTTCTTATCTCTGCGTTTCTCGCCTCGTCTGTCACTCTCAGCTACTAGGCAATAATTTACTCAATATCTCTTCACCTTTCTCTTTCATTCTCACGGTGCATAAACACTTCATTTCCATAAAGTATATTTAGCTCAAGCGACCCTTCATACAAACAAAATTTTCTTTCCTTTCCTCACATACCTTTTTTTTTGTGGAAAATGTAACCTCTTTCCTTTGTGTCTATTACACCAAAATTTGCTTGATTTTTAATCCTATCAACATTTGTTATATTTACCTCCATATATTAAATAAATAATTTTTTTTTAATCTCTTACCGTCCAATCAAATTCAATGCCCTATCCTCCCAGTGTTTGATTTCTTCCATAACCTATATCTTGGTACATGATACATACACTATACAAATGCTTGTGTGTATATGCAGTATATATATATATATATATATATATATGTATATATATATATATATATATATATATACAGTATATATATATATATATATATACATATCCTTTTTGAAAGGGAATACCTTACCTGGAGGAAAGGGGTTTGTGTATGACATCATCACCAAAGCTGTACTAGTCGGGACCACCTATACTAGGTTGGTTTTTCTTTGGGCGATCAGACAAAAGTCTCCCACCACCAAATCGCAGCATGATGATGAAAACTGTGCCAACCCCAAAAAATTGATTAGGACATGTAATTATTACTATTATTATTATTATTATTATTATATTATTATTATTATTATTATTATTACTAGCAAGCTACAACCCTAATTGGAAAAGCAAGATGCTGCAAGCCCAAGGGCTCCAACAGGAAAAAATAGCCCAGTGAAGAAAGGAAATAAGGAATTAAATAAACAATACCAAAAGTAAAGATAGAATAAAAATAAAATATCTACAAAAACATTAGCAACATTGAAACAGATAATTAATATATAGACTAAAAAAAGACTTATCTCAGCCTGTTCAACATAACAATATTTGCTGCAAGTTTGAACTTTTGAAGTACTACTGATTCAACTACCCGATTAGGAAGATCCTTCCACAACTTGATCACAGCTGGAATAAAACTTCTAGAATACTGTGTAGTATTGAGCCTCATGACGGAGAAGGCCTGACTATTAGAATTAACTGCATGCCTAGTATTAAGAACTGGATGGAACTGTCTTGGTAGATCTGAATGTAAAGGATGGTCAGAATTAAAAAAGATCTTATGCAACATGCACAATGAACTAATTGAACGACGGTGCCAAAGATTAATATCTAGATCGAGAATAAGAAATTCAATAGACCATAAGTTCCTGTCCAACAAATTGATGACAATCAGCAGCTGGAGACCAGACAGAATAACAATACTCGAAACAAGATAGAATGAAAGTATTAAAATACTTCTTCAGAATAGATAGATCACCGAAAATCTTTGAAGACTTTCGCGATAAACGAATTTTTTGTGCAACTGAAGAAGACACAGAGCTGATATGTTTCTCAAAAGTAAATTTGCTGTCGAGAATCACACCTAAAGTTTCAAAAGTCATACAAAGTTGAAGAAAAATTTTCAATTCTGAGATCTGGATGTTGAGGAGCCACTGACCTTGACCTACTTAAAATCATACAGTACTTTGAGTTTTGTTAGGATTCAACTTCATACCCCATAATTTGCACCATGCACTAATTTTAGCTAGATCTCTATTAATTGATTCAGCAACCCCAGATCTACATTCAGGAGATGGAATTGATTCAAAGAGAGTAGCATCATCTGCATATGCAAAACGCTTGTTTTCTACACCAAACCACATGTCATGTGTATATAGTATAAAAGGTAATAAGCCAAGAACACTATCCTGTGGAACATCAGATATCACATTCCTATACTCATTACGGTGCCCATCAACAACAACTCTTTGAGATCTATTATTTAAAAAATCAATAATAATGCTAAGAAACGACCCACCCACTCCCAACTGTTTGAGTTTGAAAACAAAGTCCTCATGATTAACACGGTCAAAAGCAGCACTAAAATCAAGGCCAATCGTACGAACTTCCTGACCACGATCAATGGATTTCTGTACAGCATTGAAGATTGTAAGGGCATCCCATGGTCTAAGGCCTTTACGAAAACCAAAATGCAAACTAGGGTACAGATGATTACCTTAAGCAAACGTATTAAGACGTTTTGCCTGAAGTCGTTCAAAATCATTCGGCAATACTGGAGTTATGGAAATTGGGTGGTAATCAATTGGACTTGAACTACCACAAACACATTTGCATAATGGAAAAACATTACCAATTCTCTAACAAGTACTAAAAGCTCCTCTTCTTGCTAACTTGCACAAAATAACAGATAACTTTGGAGCTAAGAAATCTTCAGTCTTTCTAAAAAACAAGGAAAAATATCATTTGGGTCTAAACCTCCATAAGCATCAAGGTCCATCAACAGAGCTTTAATTTCACGTGATCGAAAAGCTAAACTAGTTAGTTTAGCCTCAGGAAAACAGGAATGAGGAAGTTCGAGTTTCTCATTACTCTATTTGTTGTCAAATACATCAGCCAAAAGGGTTGCCTTTTTCTTTGGATAGTATGTGGCAGAGCCATCTGGCTTAAGTAAAGGAGGAACTGTTGCATCTACACCAAAGAGTACAGATTTAAGAATAGTCCACCATTTATGTTCCTTGGTTGTACCAGAAAAGGTATCTTTTATGGTTAAATTCTATTTCTTTTCAGTTGGAGCATAAACTCTCAGAGCAAAAGGTCAAATTTGATCTGTTACCCTTCCAAAAATGGTAGGCCTGTTGCTTCTCTAAATAAGCACGTTTACAATCATCATTAAACCATGGTTTGTCCTTCACCCGGTACCTTAGCACATTAGAAGGGACACGCCTATCAACTATGTTGACTAGACTCTCATTCAAAGGGACAACAAAATCAACACTACTATATAATTGTGACCAGTTCAAGCCCAAAAGATCATGCAAAATCCCATTCCAGTTTGCTTGAGATTTCATATAAATGATCGATGAGTAGGATACATCAGGGACAGGGTGCTCAGTCTTCAATACTAATGAAATCAAGGCATGATCAGATGTCCCGACTGGAGAACCAACCTTACATGTTATAACACCTGGGGAGTCATTGTATACGAGGTATAAAGCTCTTAAGCCATGGCGATCGGTAGGAGGAACAGAACTTAACCACCCCCTATGGTGAGCATTGAAATTACCACCAAAGATAAAAGAGGCCTTTCTATCATCTTCTTGTATCTTAGCCATAATGGTAAGAGGACAATTGAAGATAGAATCATCCATGTCTGGATTCTGGTAGATCGAACACAAATAGAAGTTGTTATGCCTGCCACACACTTTTACTACCTGAATCTCATGACATCTACATTCATAGCAGGACTTATGAGAAGCAGGGTTCTCAGTCCTAATATACACCGCCATTCCCCTGGCCCTAGAAATGGCATCACGTTTCAACATTATTGCCTTCTTAAAACCAGCTAGAAGTGGCTCAGATGAGTGCCTTATATTAGAAACCAAAGTTTCTGAGCACAAAAGAATATCATACTTGTCCTGAATATTTGCATGAAGACCACAAATATTGCAGTACAGTAGACGACATTGACGAAATCTAGGACGTACTGGTCCCGGATTTCGCTCAATGTCTCCAGACAGCATAAGAATTAATGGTAATAAAAAAGAGACATCATACTTAAAAACTAAATTAACAAGAATAATAAAAACAATATGTACAGAAAACATAAAGTGTTTGATCAAACCCATAGACTATAGAAAAAAGTCGGAAAAACTGGTCAACATGGAGGAGCTAAATACCCTCCAGGATAGCCACTTCTACTGAAGGGAGGGCAGTAAGGATGGTTTTGAGAAGAAAAAGAATCAGATAAGGAAAAGTCAACCTCTTGACAAACAACCAGGCATCCATGGCCCTTCTATTAAGCCTGCCCAACACACCAATTCAAAAAAAAAAACAAAAAAAACAAAAAACAAGAGGCTTAAGAGTCTCTTCTACCCTTACCAAGAGGAGAGTAGCCACTGAACAATTACAGTCCAGTAATTAGACCCTTGAGCGAAGAAGTGTTTGGTTATTTCAGTGTTGTCAGGTGTATGAGGAAAGACGAGAATCTGTAAAGAATAGGCAAGACAATTTGGTGAATGTTTAGCAAAAAGAAAAAAAAATGAGCTGCAACCAGAGAGAGGGATACCATGCATTACTGTCTGGCCAGTCAAAAGATCCAATAACGCTCTAGCGGTAGTATCACAACGGGTGGCTGGTCCCCTGGCCAATCTGCTACCTACTATCTGAGGCCTTTGTCCTGCAGTGAACTAGAATCGGTTGTTGTTGTTGTTGTTGTTGTTGTTGTTGTTGTATATATGAATATTGGTATATAGATAGATGGTATCCTCTTAGTGAAAAAAAAAAAAACAAAGCTGTTAGCATTAAAACAAACATACATTCCTGACTTAAAGGACTCTGATTTCATTTTGAATCATGTTTGCACCTCAACTGCATATTCTATTTGTTCCATGCACTTTTTAAAGGGTTTAAAGACCACTCATGAATGGCAGAGGCAACGGCCAG
>NC_090761.1:4845368-4850368 GCF_036898095.1 Palaemon carinicauda
TATTCAGTGGCTAATTTCTACTTGGTAAGGAAGGGAGAGACTTTAGCTATGGTAAGCAGCTTTTCTAGAAGAACGAATCTCCAAAATCAAACCATTGTTTTCTAGTTTTGGTTATTGCCATATAGCCTCTATACCATGATCTACTATCTTGAGTTAGAGTTCTCTTGTTTGAGGATAGACTCAGGCACACTATTCTTTCTGTTTCCTTATCTCTTTTCCTCACTGGGCATTTGAGGTATATAGCCCAGTCCTGGGACCTATAAGGCCATTCAGAGCCCAAGTGCAACGGGAATGGGGTTGAGAGAACCCTGCAGTTGCACTGTGATGTGAAATACCAAGAAGGAAAAAGGTAACAGGAACGGAGGTAGAAGAGTATAATTTGGACTTGATAAACACCCTTAAGTATTGCCCACAGTGCGCGGCGTGAGGTGCACTGGCAGCACTACCTCCCTACCGTAGGTTTACATGTATTAGATATATGTAGGAAATTATGCATATTTGGTGAGTGGAAATATTTTTCTTTAGCATTTATTCCAAATAGCGCATTTTAATTTCTGAATAATTATATATTTCAATTATATGTAAATAGAAGCCATTTGAAATGTTTTACATCATTTTCTTAAAATAGTATTTTTCCAGAACATTACATAGGTAGTCATTAAATGCTCGCATAATTTCTTAAATCAGTTAATGACATTTAATCAGAAAAAGGACTCCGCAAACAAATATTTTAGGGATCTTAGTGGAATCTGCGCCCATTATACACAGAAGATGATATGCTCTGCATTACTGCGAGTCTCCTTGATTACATGATTTCCCTTGAGCTGAGGAAAAAGCAGGGATTTGTCTGACATACTTAAATTTTTTCCATTCGAAAGAATGTTCTAAAAATGTTTTTTACTTTGTTTAACTTTTATACTGAGGCAAACAAGGTGTTATCGGAGTTACTCTAAAGCAGTGGTTCCCAACCTGGGGTAAATTTTCCCCTGGGGGGAAATTTGAAGCTACCAGGGGGAAATAACTACACTACCTACTAACTAAAAAAAATATCAGGTGACAAAGCTAGCCCTGATATTGATACACTGGTGCACAAGTAGCAGCCTCAACCTTCCCACTAATTCAATTTTGAAGTAGAAGAATAAACAAAAGTCCTTTTATTTTGCTACTAGCCGCTCTCAATATACTGATAAACAAATAGTTACAGAGTAAAAATGGATAGAGAGCGGTTCCGCTCTCTATCCATTTTACTCTGTAACTGTTTGTTTATCAGTATATTTGTATAATGCAAAAATAAATGAGTAAGTCGTCACCGTGTGTTTCAACTACTCTTTCCCTCATACACATGACGGGGGAAATCTGGAGGGTTGCACTGGGTGCAGGGGGGAAATGACAGGAAAAAGGTTGGGAACCACTGCTCTAAAGTCTTTGCCATTTCTTTGAGAAGAGTTTTTCACTAAAAGGAAATGAGGTGTCAGCTCAGTGAATATGGCTTGATAAGTGTTATAAATAGATAATCAGAGGATTTTCTGCCTTAAAAATATGCTAGAAGGTTTTGTACACCCGTGGTAGTGCTTTAGGGTCACACATTCACGTATCTTGCGCTCGTTTGTTCCCGTAAGGTTTAATGGTAGCTGTCAATATGTGTTCAAGTAAAGTATCTCCTAGCCTACCCAGGGGAACTTCTGCTTGATTTTGAGTGCCGGTGCTGCCATCTTTTGACATATTTTGGTACTTAATTTGGGAAATTTCTGTATCACTTAATGTGGCTGGTTTCTACATCCCTTTTCATGGATGTTGTGAGTGAGATTACATCTTCATATATGAAATCGATTTAAAATCTTATGATATGAGTCCTACAAGTGATAAAAGAGGATCAGGTAACTTCTATGTTAATACCAGATGTGTTTCCTGATGTCATGAAACGGTTCGAAGGTAAAGGAATTAATTCGGAGGAATGTGAACAGATAAAAAGTGTTAACCTGATTTCCTCAGTTACATACTTCTCGGTAGAAAATGCTTCCCTTAAGCTTCCTGGTAAAGTTTAAAATTCAGTATTATCAAGGTATGGGGAGGTAGAGGGAATCAGACAAGTCTATGAACAGCAGAAATGAGATTAAAAGAAAATGCGCTCTCATCTATCATCTTCATGGAATTTACACCAACATTTTTGTATAATGGAAAATAACGTATATATTTTAGGAGCAAAAAAGTTGGACTTGAGGCACATCATATGGCCTTTAAACAAAATAGGAATACTATAAATGATAAAACCAAAAGAGAATGGTGAGACTACAGCAACAGTAACTGACAAAGACATGTCGTATTTACCTGTTAATGAGAACAGCTGTTCAGTCTAAACAAGTTTTGGAAGACCGAAGCGTCGAAACAAGAAATGTTGGCCTGCTTAAAAAAAACAAACTTTCGAAAGTTGTGCAAAAATGGAGATGAAGAAGAACGTATTAGAGCGGCAGCCAGGTGGGGTTTGGTGATACGAACGTGATGCCAGTTGTGGAGTACGGGGTCACATACAAAATGATTGGTCATATGAAGACCTGGACGTCTGCCGGGGACCACCTGCTGCATCTGACCCCTGAGGATACCCGAAAAACATTCAGCTTGATTAAACGTAGCCAGTACGTACCACACACAATGTGTTTCAGGATAGCTTACACATCACACTGATTAAGAAATGGTCCGCGCCGGACAAAATCTTTGCAGGATTAGGCCCGCCAGAAAAAAAGGCCTAAAAATATGCTAGGCTAAACATTCTTGGTACCACTTGAAACCAAGTTTATATATTTCTGTATATTTCAGAGAGCTCAGAATTGTCACCGTCTGACAAATTACCCGCTGCATTATGCCTGCCATTCACGCCCAACGTTGACCCCCACCCTCTGCTCTAGAAAATGGATGTATCTAAGTCATAAAAGGTGCTGAAAGAGACTACTTTAGAATGAAAGTTAACATCTTAACTAAGTATAGAGTGACTCTTGCCAGGCATACTAGTAGCTGCCTTAGGTCCGCCAGAAACAAAAAGAAAAAAGAAAAAAAAAAGCCTAAAATAAAGGCCAGACCAAACATTCTTAATACCCCTTGAAAGTTAGATACTTCTACACAGAATGGCCAAATTATCTGCTGCATTGTGTCTGCCAGACACGCTAAAATTTGACCCCCACTCCCTGCTCTGGAAAAAAAATGATGGAGTTATAACATAAAAGGTACTGAATAAAACTACTTTAGAATGAACGATAACATTTTACAAAGTAAATAGTAACCCTTGTCTGAGCTCCCTGAAATGTGTAGAAGTATATAAACTTGGTTTTATGTGGTACTAAGAATATTTGTCTTTGCCTATTTTTAGGCTTAATTTTTGTTTCTGGCGGGCCTAATATAGCAGAGATTTTTTTAATCAGTGTTATGCGTAAGGTATCCTGAAATAGTGGTATGTACCTACGTACGTTTGATCATGTTCATTTTTTTCGCTACTTCTGGGGGTCCCCAGGAGCCAAACGCAGCAGATGGTCCCCGGTAGACGTTCAGGTCTTCATATGCCCAATCATTTATTATGTGACCCTTTACTCCATAATATATACCACGTTCGTATGACCAAACTCCACCTGGCTGCCAGTCCATATGGGGCCCTATGGCTAGAATCGACGAGGAAATCATTTTGGAAACCCAGAACAACGGATTTGTCATGATATTTAGGAACCAGTACAATGAAAACTGCAAACTTCCAGGATCAAAGCTCACCAGGTATTGATGAAAAGTGAAGAATCGACAGAAAATGATGATATACAGTAGTCACTTGAAAAGAAGTCAACAACCTAGAAAATGTGAGCATACATTCTAGAGAATCGATTACCAAAGCGGAACTATTTAAGACAGGAAATTAGGTTACGAAACAAAATGGAACCAATAAGCTCAAGATAACTTTTAAAAAGGACCAAAGCCAGAACATAAATGTAGATAACGAGAATTCCGTCATCAGATCACAATGCAGAAAAATCTCCTAAGAACCATTGACCGTTTTTTTTTCCTCTATAGAATTAATTTCAACCATATTAACGGTAGCGACGGTTAATGCGATATGACTTAATCATGCAAATTAGCAAATCAAATAAATATTTCATTTTTTTTATACAAACTCGATATCACATTTATCCAAGAACATGATATAAAAATTAAAGGGAAACAATGCTATATAGAAAAATCTATTAAGATTGATTATACATATTATTTTAAAGGGGAACTTGCTCTCATTATACACAAATCATCTGATGTGGATGTCTTGAATGTAGAAAAGTATATAAGTTCATTCAATTAACATTAACTGTCATGGCTCAAATTTTTATATCAAGTTACTCAGTGTCTAGGCAACTGTCGGTAATAGCAAGAAAAAAGAAAGAAAACCAGTGTTTGATTAAAGATATGTATTTATTGCAAAATTATATAAGTAATGTTGCTGTGTTATGTGGGTGGGGAAATTAGAAATTTCTTTATTAGTATGAGGGATTGTTCAAAAATAGGATAATTGCTTTTTATATCAATCTATTGAATGGCTTGAATATAATTTGAAATTTAAAACCACTTGCTTTCTCCTAAACCACCCTGTAAATGGCACTTATATTAAGGAACTCTATGATTCAAGGCTAAATAGATTTTATTGGAAAGATTCATGAAACCATGTAAATGATATTAGAAATATACCTGTAAGCTAGTCTAACCATTGCGTGTTAAAGCTAAGAGTAAAATTTGATAATTTAGTCTCTTAAGGTAAAGAGTATTGAATATTCAATTGCAATATTTTGAATAGTGATATTAATAAGAAAAAATTCCTGATTCCTTTGGTTGATTCAGTATTAGAAGCTAGAAAGGCGGATTCGAAATATTAAATGCTGGTGGGATTTTTACAAAGGACAAAAATAATTTTTGTATATTGTTTAAAGCCAATTAACCTAGAAAGATCTATTTGACATAATTTACTAAATTATCATTTA